>NW_027140421.1:195000-495000 GCF_036365525.1 Heterodontus francisci | reverse complement strand
TATCAATGTGCTGTTTCAGTCAATTACTGTCATCCTGACTGTCTGTCCATTCTGCTAAACTATCCATGTCCTGTTTCAGTCAATTACTATCATCCAAACTGTCTGTCCATTCTGCTAAACTATCAATGTCCTATTTCAGACAATTGCTATCATCCTGACTCTCTGTCCATTCTGCTAACTAATCAATGTGCTGTTTCAGTCAATTACTATCATCCTGACTGTCTGTCCATTCTGCTAAACTATCCATGTCCTGTTTCAGTCAATTACTATCATCCTGACTGTCTGTCCATTCTGCTGACCTATCAATGTGCTGTTTCAGTCAATTACTGTCATCCTGACAGTCTATCCATTCTGCTAAACTATCCATGTCCTGTTTCAGTCAATTACTATCATCTTGACTGTCTGTCCATTCTGCTAAATTATCAAGGTCCTGTTTCAGTCAATTACTATCATCCTGACTGTCTATCCATTCTGCTAAACTATCCAAGCCCTATTTCAGTCAATTACTATCATCCTGACTCTCTGTCCATTCTGCTAAAGTATCCATGTCCTGTTTCAGTCATTTACTATCATCCTGACAGTCTGCCCATTCTGCTAAACTATCAATGTCCTGTTTCAGTCAATTGCTATCATCCTGACTGTCTATCCATTCTGCTAAACTATCCAAGCCCTGTTTCAGTCAATTACTATCATTCTGACTGTCTGTCCATTCTGCTAAACTATCCATGTCCTGTTTCAGTCAATTACTATCATCCTGACTGTCTATCCATTCTGCTAAACTATCCATGTCCTGTTTCAGTCAATTACTATCATTCTGACTGTCTGTCCATTCTGCTAAACTATCCATGTCCTGTTTCAGTCAATTACTATCATTCTGACTGTCTGTCCATTCTGCTAAACTATCAATGTCCTGTTTCAGTCAATTACTATCATCCTGACTGTCTGTCCATTCTGCTAACCTATCAATGTGCTGTTTCAGTCAATTACTGTCATCCTGACAGTCTGTCCATTCTGCTAAATTATCCATGTCCTGTTTCAGTCAATTACTATCATCCTGACTTTCTGTCCATTCTGCGAAACTATCCATGTCCTGTTTCAGTCAATTACTATCATCCTGACTGTCTGTCCATTCTGCTAAACTATCCATGTCCTGTTTCAGTCAATTACTATCATTCTGACTGTCTGTCCATTCTGCTAAACTATCCATGTCCTGTTTCAGTCAATTACTATCATTCTGACTGTCTGTCCATTCTGCTAAACTATCAATGTCCTGTTTCAGTCAATTACTATCATCCTGACTGTCTGTCCATTCTGCTAACCTATCAATGTGCTGTTTCAGTCAATTACTGTCATCCTGACAGTCTGTCCATTCTGCTAAATTATCCATGTCCTGTTTCAGTCAATTACTATCATCCTGACTGTCTGTCCATTCTGCGAAACTATCCATGTCCTGTTTCAGTCAATTACTATGATCCTGACTGTCTGTCCATTCTGCGAAACTATCCATGTCCTGTTTCAGTCAATTACTATCATCCTGACTGTCTATCCATTCTGCTAAACTATCAATGTCCTGTTTCAGTCAATTACTATCATCCTGACTGTCTGTCCATTCTGCTAAACTATCAATGTCCTATTTCAGTCAATTACTATCATCCTGACTGTCTATCCATTCTGCTAAACTATCAATGTCCTGTTTCAGTCAATTACTATCATCCTGACTGACTGTCCATTCTGTGAAACTATCCATGTCCTGTTTCAGTCAATTACTATCATCCTGACTGTCTATCCATTCTGCTAAACTATCAATGTCCTGTTTCAGTCAATTACTATCATCCTGACTGTCTGTCCATTCTGCTAAACTATCAATGTCCTGTTTCAGTCAATTACTATCATCCTGACTGTCTGTCCATTCTGCTAACCTATCAATGTGCTGTTTCAGTCAATTACTGTCATCCTGACTGTCTGTCCATTCTGCTAAACTATCCATGTCCTGTTTCAGTCAATTACTATCATCCAGACTGTCTGTCCATTCTGCTAAACTATCAATGTCCTATTTCAGACAATTACTATCATCCTGACTGTCTGTCCATTCTGCTAACTAATCAATGTGCTGTTTCAGTCAAGTACTGTCATCCTGACTGTCTGTCCATTCTGCTAAACTATCCATGTCCTGTTTCAGTCAATTACTATCATCCTGACTGTCTGTCCATTCTGCTGACCTATCAATGTGCTGTTTCAGTCAATTACTGTCATCCTGACAGTCTATCCATTCTGCTAAACTATCCATGTCCTGTTTCAGTCAATTACTATCATCTTGACTGTCTGTCCATTCTGCTAAATTATCAAGGTCCTGTTTCAGTCAATTACTATCATCCTGACTGTCTATCCATTCTGCTAAATTATCAAGGTCCTGTTTCAGTCAATTACTATCATCCTGACTGTCTATCCATTCTGCTAAACTATCCATGTCCTGTTTCAGTCAATTACTATCATCCTGACTTTCTGTCCATTCTGCGAAACTATCCATGTCCTGTTTCAGTCAATTACTATCATCCTGACTGTCTATCCATTCTGCTAAACTATCAATGTCCTGTTTCAGTCAATTACTATCATCCTGACTGTCTGTCCATTCTGCTAAACTATCAATGTCCTATTTCAGTCAATTACTATCATCCTGACTCTCTGTCCATTCTGCTAAACTATCAATGTCCTATTTCAGTCAATTACTATCATCCTGACTGTCTATCCATTCTGCTAACCTGTCCATGTCCTGTTTCAGTCAATTACTATCATCCTGACTGTCTATCCATTCTGCTAAACTATCAATGTCCTGTTTCAGTCAATTACTATCATCTTGACTGTCTGTCCATTCTGCTAAATTATCAAGGTCCTGTTTCAGTCAATTACTATCATCCTGACTGTCTATCCATTCTGCTAAATTATCAAGGTCCTGTTTCAGTCAATTACTATCATCCTGACTGTCTATCCATTCTGCTAAACTATCCATGTCCTGTTTCAGTCAATTACTATCATCCTGACTTTCTGTCCATTCTGCGAAACTATCCATGTCCTGTTTCAGTCAATTACTATCATCCTGACTGTCTATCCATTCTGCTAAACTATCAATGTCCTGTTTCAGTCAATTACTATCATCCTGACTGTCTGTCCATTCTGCTAAACTATCAATGTCCTATTTCAGTCAATTACTATCATCCTGACTCTCTGTCCATTCTGCTAAACTATCAATGTCCTATTTCAGTCAATTACTATCATCCTGACTGTCTATCCATTCTGCTAACCTGTCCATGTCCTGTTTCAGTCAATTACTATCATCCTGACTGTCTGTCCATTCTGCTGACCTATCAATGTGCTGTTTCAGTCAATTACTGTCATCCTGACAGTCTATCCATTCTGCTAAACTATCCATGTCCTGTTTCAGTCAATTACTATCATCTTGACTGTCTGTCCATTCTGCTAAATTATCAAGGTCCTGTTTCAGTCAATTGCTATCATCCTGACTGTCTATCCATTCTGCTAAACTATCCAAGCCCTGTTTCAGTCAATTACTATCATTCTGACTGTCTGTCCATTCTGCTAAACTATCCATATCCTGTTTCAGTCCATTACTATCATTCTGACTGTCTGTCCATTCTGCTAAACTATCAATGTCCTGTTTCAGTCAATTACTATCATCCTGACTGTCTATCCATTCTGCTAAACTATCCATGTCCTGTTTCAGTCAATTACTATCATTCTGACTGTCTGTCCATTCTGCTAAACTATCCATGTCCTGTTTCAGTCAATTACTATCATTCTGACTGTCTGTCCATTCTGCTAAACTATCAATTTCCTGTTTCAGTCAATTACTATCATCCTGACTGTCTGTCCATTCTGCTAACCTATCAATGTGCTGTTTCAGTCAATTACTGTCATCCTGACAGTCTGTCCATTCTGCGAGACTATCCATGTCCTGTTTCAGTCAATTACTATCATCCTGACTGTCTGTCCATTCTGCGAAACTATCCATGTCCTGTTTCAGTCAATTACTATCATCCTGACTGTCTATCCATTCTGCTAAACTATCAATTTCCTGTTTCAGTCAATTACTATCATCCTGACTGTCTGTCCATTCTGCTAAACTATCAATGTCCTATTTCATTCAATTACTATCATCCTGACTGTCTATCCATTCTGCTAAACTATCAATGTCCTGTTTCAGTCAATTACTATCATCCTGACTGACTGTGCATTCTGCGAAACTATCCATGTCCTGTTTCAGTCAATTACTATCATCCTGACTGTCTATCCATTCTGCTAAACTATCAATGTCCTGTTTCAGTCAATTACTATCATCCTGACTGTCTGTCCCTTCTGCTAAACTATCAATGTCCTGTTTCAGTCAATTACTATCATCCTGACTGTCTGTCCATTCTGCTAACCTATCAATGTGCTGTTTCAGTCAATTACTGTCATCCTGACTGTCTGTCCATTCTGCTAAACTATCCATGTCCTGTTTCAGTCAATTACTATCATCCAGACTGTCTGTCCATTCTGCTAAACTATCAATGTCCTATTTCAGACAATTACTATCATCCTGACAGTCTATCCATTCTGCTAAACTATCCATGTCCTGTTTCAGTCAATTACTATCATCTTGACTGTCTGTCCATTCTGCTAAATTATCAAGGTCCTGTTAGATCAATTACTATCATCCTGACTGTCTGTCCATTCTGCTAACCTATCAATGTCCTGTTTCAGTCAATTACTTTCATCCTGACTGTCTATCCATTCTGCTAACCTAACAAAGTCCTGCTTCAGTCAATTACTATCATACTGACTGTCTGTCTAATCTGCTAAAATATCAATGTCCTGTTTCAGTCAATTACTATCATCCTGACTGTCTGTCCATTCTGCTAAACTATCAATGTCCTGTTTCAGTCAATTACTATCATCCTGACTGTCTGTCCATTCTGCTGAAATATCAATGTCCTGTTTCAGTCAATTACTATCATCCTGACTGTCTGTCCATTCTGCTAAACTGTCAATGTCCTGTTTCAGTCAATTACTATCATCCTGACTGTCTGTCCATTCTGCTAAATTATCAATGTCCTGTTTCAGTCAATTGCTATCAGCCTGATCCTCTGTCCATTCTAATTATCTATGTCCTGTTTCAGTCAATTATTATCATCCTGACTCTCTGTCCATTCTGCTAAACTATCCATGTCCTGTTTCAGTCATTTACTATCATCCTGATAGTCTGTCCATTCTGCTAAACTATCAATGTCCTGTTTCAGTCAATTACTATCATCCTGACAGTCTGTCCATTCTGCTAAACTATCAATGTCCTGTTTCAGTCAATTACTATCATCCTGACTGTCTATCCATTCTGCTAAACTATCCATGTCCTGTTTCAGTCAATTACTATCATCCTGACTGTCTGTCCATTCTGCTAAATTATCCATGTCCTGTTTCAGTCAATTACTATCATCCTGACTGTCTGTCCATTCTGCTAACCTATCAATGTCCTGTTTCAGTCAATTACTATCATCCTGACTCTCTGTCTAATCTGCTAACCTATCAATGTCCTGTTTCAGTCATTTACTATCAACCTGACTGTCTGTCCATTCTGCTAACCTGTCAATGTCCTGTTTCAGTCAATTACTATCATCCTGACTGTCTATTCATGCTGCTAAACTATCCAAGTCCTGTTTCAGTCATTTACTATCATCCTGACTGTCTATCCATTCTGCTAAATTATCCATGTCCTGTTTCAGTCAATTACAATCATCCTGACTGTCTATCCATTCTGCTAACTTATCCATGTCCTGTTTCAGTCAATTACTATCATCTTGACTGTCTGTCCATTCTGCTAAACTAACAATGTCCTGTTTCAGTCAATTACTATCATCCTGACTGTCTGTCCATTCTGCTAAACTATCAACGTCCTGTTTCAGTCAATTACTATCATCCTGACTGTCTATCCATTCTGCTAAACTATCAATGTCCTGTTTCAGTCAATTACTATCATCCTGACTGTCTATCCATGCTGCTGAACTATCCAAGTCCTGTTTCAGTCAATTACTATCATCCTGACTGTCTGTCCATTCTGCTAAACTATCAATGTCCTGTTTCAGTCAATTACTGTCATCCTGACTGTCTATCCATGCTGCTGAACTATCCAAGTCCTGTTTCAGTCAATTACTATCATCCTGACTGTCTGTCCATTCTGCTAAACTATCAATGTCCTGTTTCAGTCAATTACTATCATCCTGACTGTCTGTCCATTCTGCTAAACTATCAATGTCCTGTTTCAGTCAATTACTATCATCCTGACTGTCTATCCATTCTGCTAAACTATCCATGTCCTGTTTCAGTCAATTACTGTCATCCTGACTGTCTGTCCATTCTGCTAACCTATCAATGTGCTGTTTCAGTCAATTACTGTCATCCTGACTGTCTGTCCATTCTGCTAAACTATCAATGTCCTGTTTCAGTCAATTACTATCATCCTGACTGTCTATCCATGCTGCTGAACTATCCAAGTCCTGTTTCAGTCAATTACTATCATCCTGACTGTCTGTCCATTCTGCTAAACTATCAATGTCCTGTTTCAGTCAATTACTATCATCCTGACTGTCTGTCCATTCTGCTAAACTATCAATGTCCTGTTTCAGTCAATTACTATCATCCTGACTGTCTATCCATTCTGCTAAACTATCCATGTCCTGTTTCAGTCAATTACTATCATCCTGACTGTCTGTCCATTCTGCTAACCTATCAATGTGCTGTTTCAGTCAATTACTGTCATCCTGACTGTCTGTCCATTCTGCTAAACTATCCATGTCCTGTTTCAGTCAATTACTATCATCCAGACTGTCTGTCCATTCTGCTAAACTATCAATGTCCTATTTCAGACAATTACTATCATCCTGACTGTCTGTCCATTCTGCTAACTAATCAATGTGCTGTTTCAGTCAATTACTGTCATCCTGACTGTCTGTCCATTCTGCTAAACTATCCATGTCCTGTTTCAGTCAATTACTATCATCCTGACTGTCTGTCCATTCTGCTGACCTATCAATGTGCTGTTTCAGTCAATTACTGTCATCCTGACAGTCTATCCATTCTGCTAAACTATCCATGTCCTGTTTCAGTCAATTACTATCATCCTGACTGTCTGTCCATTCTGCTAACCTATCAATGTCCTGTTTCAGTCAATTACTTTCATCCTGACTGTCTATCCATTCTGCTAACCTAACAAAGTCCTGCTTCAGTCAATTACTATCATACTGACTGTCTGTCTAATCTGCTAAAATATCAATGTCCTGTTTCAGTCAATTACTATCATCCTGACTGTCTGTCCATTCTGCTAAACTATCAATGTCCTGTTTCAGTCAATTACTATCATCCTGACTGTCTGTCCATTCTGCTGAAATATCAATGTCCTGTTTCAGTCAATTACTATCATCCTGACTGTCTGTCCATTCTGCTAAACTGTCAATGTCCTGTTTCAGTCAATTACTATCATCCTGACTGTCTGTCCATTCTGCTAAATTATCAATGTCCTGTTTCAGTCAATTACTATCATCCTGACTCTCTGTCTAATCTGCTAACCTATCAATGTCCTGTTTCAGTCAATTACTATCATCCTGACTCTCTGTCTAATCTGCTAACCTATCAATGTCCTGTTTCAGTCCTTTACTATCATCCTGACTGTCTGTCCATTCTGCTAACCTGTCAATGTCCTGTTTTAGTCAATTACTATCATCCTGACTGTCTATTCATGCTGCTAAACTATCCAAGTCCTGTTTCAGTCATTTACTATCATCCTGACTGTCTGTCCATTCTGCTAAATTATCCATGTCCTGTTTCAGTCATTTACTATCACCCTGACTGTCTGTCCATTCTGCTAAACTATCCATGTCCTGTTTCAGTCATTTACTATCATCCTGACTGTCTGTCAATTCTGCTAAACTATCCATGTCCTGTTTCAGTCAATTACTATCATCCTGACTGTCTGTCCATTCTGCTAAACTATCCATGTCCTGTTTCAGTCAATTACTATCATCCTGACTGTCTATCCATTCTGCTAAACTATCCATGTCCTGTTTCAGTCAATTACTATCATCCTGACTGTCTGTCCATTCTGCTAAATTATCAAGGTCCTGTTTCAGTCAATTACTATCATCCTGACTGTCTGTCCATTCTGCTAAACTATCAATGTCCTGTTTCAGTCAATTACTATCATCCTGACTGTCTGTCCATTCTGCTAAACTATCAATGTCCTGTTTCAGTCAATTACTATCATCCTGACTGTCTATCCATTCTGCTGAACTATCAATGTCCTGTTTCAGTCAATTACTATCATCCTGACTGTCTGTCCATTCTGCTAAACTGTCAATGTCCTGTTTCAGTCAATTACTATCATCCTGACTGTCTGTCCATTCTGCTAAATTATCAATGTCCTGTTTCAGTCAATTGCTATCAGCCTGATCCTCTGTCCATTCTAATTATCTATGTCCTGTTTCAGTCAATTATTATCATCCTGACTCTCTGTCCATTCTGCTAAACTATCCATGTCCTGTTTCAGTCATTTACTATCATCCTGACAGTCTGTCCATTCTGCTAAACTATCAATGTCCTGTTTCAGTCAATTACTATCATCCTGACAGTCTGTCCATTCTGCTAAACTATCAATGTCCTGTTTCAGTCAATTACTATCATCCTGACTGTCTATCCATTCTGCTAAACTATCAATGTCCTGTTTCAGTCAATTACTATCATCCTGACTGTCTATCCATTCTGCTATACTACCCATCTCCTGCTTCAGTCAATTACTATAATCCTGACTGTCTTCCTTTTCTGCTAAACTATCAATGCCATGTTTCAGTCAATTACTATCATCCTGACTGTCTTCCTTTTCTGCTAAACTATCCATGTCCTGTTTTAGTCAATTACTATCATCCTGACAGTCTGTCCATTCTGCTAAACTATCAATGTCCTGTTTCAGACAATTACTATCATCCTGACTGTCTATCCATTCTGCTAAACTATCCATGTCCTGTTTCAGTCAATTACTATCATTCTGACTGTCTGTCCATTCTGCTAAACTATCCATGTCCTGTTTCAGTCAATTACTATCATCTTGACTGTCTGTCGATTCTGCTAAACTGTCAATGTCCTATTTCAGACAATAACTATCATCCTGACAGTCTGTCCATTCTGCTAAATTATCCATGTCCTGTTTCAGTCAATTACTATCATCCTGACTGTCAGTCCATTCTGCTAAATTATCCGTGTCCTGTTTCAGTCAATTACTATCATCCTGACTGTCTATCCATGCTGCTAAACTATCCATGTCCTGTTTCAGTCAATTACTATCATCCTGACTGTCTGTCCATTCTGCTAAATTATCAAGGTCCTGTTTCAGTCAATTACTATCATCCTGACTGTCTATCCATTCTGCTAACCTATCCATGTCCTGTTTCAGTCAATTACTATCATCCTGACTGTCTATCCATTCTGCTAACCTAACAAAGTCCTGCTTCAGTCAATTACTATCATACTGACTGTCTGTCTAATCTGCTAAAATATCAATGTCCTGTTTCAGTCAATTACTATCATCCTGACTGTCTGTCCATTCTGCTAAACTATCAATGTCCTGTTTCAGTCAATTACTATCATCCTGACTGTCTGTCCATTCTGCTAAACTATCAATGTCCTGTTTCAGTCAATTACTATCATCCTGACTGTCTATCCATTCTGCTGAACTATCAATGTCCTGTTTCAGTCAATTACTATCATCCTGACTGTCTGTCCATTCTGCTAAACTGTCAATGTCCTGTTTCAGTCAATTACTATCATCCTGACTGTCTGTCCATTCTGCTAAATTATCAATGTCCTGTTTCAGTCAATTGCTATCAGCCTGATCCTCTGTCCATTCTAATTATCTATGTCCTGTTTCAGTCAATTATTATCATCCGGACTCTCTGTCCATTCTGCTAAACTATCCATGTCCTGTTTCAGTCATTTACTATCATCCTGACAGTCTGTCCATTCTGCTAAACTATCAATGTCCTGTTTCAGTCAATTACTATCATCCTGACAGTCTGTCCATTCTGCTAAACCATCAATGTCCTGTTTCAGTCAATTACTATCATCCTGACTGTCTATCCATTCTGCTAAACTATCCATGTCCTGTTTCAGTCAATTACTATCATCCTGACTGTCTGTCCATTCTGCTAAATTATCCATGTCCTGTTTCAGTCAATTACTATCATCCTGACTGTCTATCCATGCTGCTAAACTATCCATGTCCTGTTTCAGTCAATTACTATCATCCTGACTGTCTGTCCATTCTGCTAACCTATCAATGTCCTGTTTCAGTCAATTAATATCATCCTGACTCTCTGTCTAATCTGCTAACCTATCAATGTCCTGTTTCAGTCATTTACTATCAACCTGACTGTCTGTCCATTCTGCTAACCTGTCAATGTCCTGTTTCAGTCAATTACTATCATCCTGACTGTCTATTCATGCTGCTAAATTATCCATGTCCTGTTTCAGTCAATTACAATCATCCTGACTGTCTATCCATTCTGCTAACTTATCCATGTCCTGTTTCAGTCAATTACTATCATCTTGACTGTCTGTCCATTCTGCTAAACTAACAATGTCCTGTTTCAGTCAATTACTATCATCCTGACTGTCTGTCCATTCTGCTAAACTATCAACGTCCTGTTTCAGTCAATTACTATCATCCTGACTGTCTATCCATTCTGCTAAACTATCAATGTCCTGTTTCAGTCAATTACTATCATCCTGACTGTCTATCCATGCTGCTGAACTATCCAAGTCCTGTTTCAGTCAATTACTATCATCCTGACTGTCTGTCCATTCTGCTAAACTATCAATGTCCTGTTTCAGTCAATTACTATCATCCTGACTGTCTATCCATTCTGCTAAACTATCCATGTCCTGTTTCAGTCAATTACTATCATCCTGACTGTCTGTCCATTCTGCTAAATTATCCATGTCCTGTTTCAGTCATTTACTATCATCCTGACTGTCTATCCATTCTGCTAAATTATCTATGTCCTGTTTCAGTCAATTACTATCATCCTGACTGTCTATCCATTCTGCTAAACTATCCATGTCCTGTTTCATTCAATTACTATCATTCTGACTGTCTGTCCATTCTGCTAAACTATCCATGTCCTGTTTCAGTCAATGACTATCATTCTGACTGTCTGTCCATTCTGCTAAACTATCCATGTCCTGTTTCAGTCAATTACTATCATCTTGACTGTCTATCCATTCTGCTAAACTATCCATGTCCTGTTTCAGTCAATTACTATCATCTTGACTGTCTGTCCATTCTGCTAAACTATCAATGTCCTGTTTCAGTCAATTACTATCATCCTGACTGTCTATCCATTCTGCTAAATTATCCATGTCCTGTTTCAGTCAATTACTATCATCCTGACTGTCTATCCATTCTGCTAAATTATCCATGTCCTGTTTCAGTCAATTACTATCATCCTGACTGTCTGTCCATTCTGCTAAACTATCAATGTCCTGCTTCAGTCAATTACTATCATCCTGACTGTCTGTCCATTCTGCTAAATTATCCATGTCCTGTTTCAGTCAATTACTATCATCCTGACTGTCTGTCCATTCTGCTAAACTATCAATGTCCTGTTTCAGTCAATTACTATCATCCTGACTGTCTGTCCATTCTGCTAAATTATCCATGTCCTGTTTCAGACAATAACTATCATCCTGACTGTCTGTCCATTCTGCTAAACTATCAATGTCCTGTTTCAGTCAATTACTATCATCCTGACTGTCTGTCCATTCTGCTAAACAATCCATGTCCTGTTTCAGTCAATTACTATCATCCTGACTGTCTGTCCATTCTGCTAAACTATCAATGTCCTGTTTCAGTCAATTACTATCATCCTGACTGTCTGTCCATTCTGCTAAACTATCAATGTCCTGTTTCAGTCAATTACTATCATTCTGACTGTCTGTCCATTCTGCTAAACTATCCATGTCCTGTTTCAGTCAATTACTATCATCTTGACTGTCTGTCCATTCTGCTAAACTATCAATGTCCTATTTCAGACAATAACTATCATTCTGACTGTCTCTCCATTCTGCTAAACTATCAATGTCCTGTTTCAGTCAATTACTATCATCCTGACTGTCTGTCCATTCTGCTAAACTAACCATGTCCTGTTTCAGTCAATTACTATCAGCCTGACTGTCTGTCCATTCTGCTAAACTATCCTAAGTCCAGTTTCAGTCAATTACTATCATCCTGACTGTCTGTAAATTCTGCTAAATTATCCATGTCCTGTTTCAGTCAATTACTATCATCCTGACTGTCTGTCCATTCTGCTAAACTATCAATGTCCTGTTTCAGTCAATTACTATCATCCTGACTGTCTGTCCATTCTGCTAAACTATCCATGTCCTGTTTCAGTCAATTACTATCATCCTGACTGTCTATCCATTCTGCTAACCTATTAATGTCCTGTTTCAGTCAATTACTATCATCCTGACTGTCTGTCCATTCTGCTAAACTATCCATGTCCTGTTTCAGTCAAATACTGTCATCCTGACTGTCTGTCCATTCTGCTAAACTATCAATGTCCTGTTTCAGTCAATTACTATCATCCGGACTGTCTGTTCATTCTGCTAAACTATCAATGTCCTGTTTCAGTCAATTACTATCATCCGGACTGTCTGTCCATTCTGCTAAACTATCAATGTCCTGTTTCAGTCAATTACTATCATCCTGACTGTCTGTCCATTCTGCTAAACTATCCATGTCCTGTTTCAGTCAATTACTATCAACCTGACTCGCTGTCCATTCTGCTAACCTGTCAATGTCCTGTTTCCGTCAATTACTATCATCCTGACTGTCTATTCATGCTGCTAAACTATCCAAGTCCTGTTTCAGTCATTTACTATCATCCTGACTGTCTGTCCATTCTGCTAAATTATCCATGTCCTGTTTCAGTCATTTACTATCATCCTGAATATCTGTCCATTCTGCTAAACTATCCATGTCCTGTTTCAGTCAATTACTATCATCCTGACTGTCTGTCCATTCTGCTAAATTATCCATGTCCTGTTTCAGTCATTTACTATCATCCTGACTGTCTGTCCATTCTGCTAAACTATCCATGTCCTGTTTCAGTCATTTACTATCATCCTGACTGTCTGTCCATTCTGCTAAACTATCAATGTCCTGTTTCAGTCAATTCCTATCATCCTGACTGTCTGTCCATTCTGCTAAATTATCCATGTCCTGTTTCAGTCATTTACTATCATCCTGACTGTTTGTCCATTCTGCTAAACTATCCATGTCCTGTTTCAGTCATTTACTATCATCCTGACTGTCTGTCCATTCTGCTAAATTATCCATGTCCTGTTTCAGTCAATTACTATCATCCTGACTGTCTGTCCATTCTGCTAAACTATCCATGTCCTGTTTCAGTCATTTACTATCATCCTGACTGTCTGTCCATTCTGCTAAATTATCCATGTCCTGTTTCAGTCATTTACTATCATCCTGACTGTCTGTCCATTCTGCTAAACTATCCATGTCCTGTTTCAGTCATTTACTATCATCCTGACTGTCTGTCCATTCTGCTAAATTATCCATGTCCTGTTTCAGTCAATTACTATCATCCTGACTGTCTGTCCATTCTGCTAAACTATCCATGTCCTGTTTCAGTCATTTACTATCATCCTGACTGTCTGTCCATTCTGCTAAACTATCCATGTCCTGTTTCAGTCAATTACTATCATCCTGACTGTCTGTCCATTCTGCTAAATTATCCATGTCCTGTTTCAGTCATTTACTATCATCCTGACTGTCTGTCCATTCTGCTAAACTATCCATGTCCTGTTTCAGTCATTTACTATCATCCTGACTGTCTGTCCATTCTGCTAAACTATCAATGTCCTGTTTCAGTCAATTACTATCATCCTGACTGTCTGTCCATTCTGCTAAATTATCCCTGTCCTGTTTCAGTCATTTACTATCATCCTGACTGTCTGTCAATTCTGCTAAACTATCCATGTCCTGTTTCAGTCATTTACTATCATCCTGACTGTCTGTCCATTCTGCTAAATTATCCATGTCCTGTTTCAGTCAATTACTATCATCCTGACTGTCTATCCATTCTGCTAAGTTATCCATGTCCTGTTTCAGTCAATTACAATCATCCTGACTGTCTATCCATTCTGCTAACTTATCCATGTCCTGTTTCAGTCAATTACTATCATCTTGACTGTCTGTCTATTCTGCTAAACTGTCAATGTCCTGTTTCAGTCAATTACTATCATCCTGACTGTCTATCCATTCTGCAAACTTATCCATGTCCTGTTACAGTCAATTACTATCATCTTGACTGTCTGTCCATTCTGCTAAACTATCCATGTCCTGTTTCAGACAATAACTATCATCCTGACTGTCTATCCATTCTGCTAAACTATCAATGTCCTGTTTCAGTCAATTACTATCATCCTGACTGTCTGTCCATTCTGCTAAACTATCAATGTCCTGTTTCAGTCAATTACTATCATCCTGACTGTCTATCCATGCTGCTAAACTATCCAAGTCCTGTTTCAGTCAATTACTATCATCCTGACTGTCTGTCCATTCTGCTAAATTATCCATGTCCTGTTTCAGTCAATTACTATCATCCTGACTCTCTGTCCATTCTGCTAAACTATCCATGTCCTGTTTCAGTCATTTACTATCATCCTGACAGTCTGTCCATTCTGCTAAATTATCCATGTCCTGTTTCAGTCATTTACTATCAACCTGACTGTCTATCCATTCTGCTAAACTATCAATGTCCTGTTTCAGACAATTACTATCATCCTGACTGTCTGTCCATTCTGCTAAATTATCCATGTCCTGTTTCAGTCAATTACTATCATCCTGGCTGTCCATCCATTCTGCTAAATTATCAATGTCCTGTTTCAGTCAAATACTATCAACCTGACTGTCTATCCATTCTGCTAAACTATCAATGTCCTGTTTCAGACAATTACTATCATCCTGACTGTCTGTCCATTCTGCTAAATTATCCATGTCCTGTTTCAGTCAATTACTATCATCCTGACTGTCCATCCATTCTGCTAAATTATCAATGTCCTGTTTCAGTCAATTACTATCATCCTGACTGTCTATCCATTCTGCTAAACTATCCATGTCCTGTTTCAGTCAATTACTATCATTCTGACTGTCTATCCATTCTGCTAAACTATCCATGTCCTGTTTCAGTCAATTACTATCATCCTGACTGTCTATCCATTCTGCTAAACTATCCATGTCCTGTTTCAGTCAATTACTATCATTCTGACTGTCTATCCATTCTGCTAAACTATCCATGTCCTGTTTCAGACAATTACTAGCTTTCTGACTGTCTGTCCATTCTGCTAAACTATCAATGTCCTGTTTCAGTCAATTACTATCATCCTGACTGTCTGTCCATTCTGCTAAACTATCCATGTCCTGTTTCAGTCAATTACTATCATCCTGACTCTCTGTCCATTCTGCTAAACTATCCATGTCCTGTTTCAGTCAATTACTATCATCTTGACTGTCTGTCCATTCTGCTAAACTATCAATGTCCTGTTTCAGTCAATTACTATCATCCTGACTGTCTATCCATGCTGCTAAACTATCCTAAGTCCAGTTTCAGTCAATTACTATCATCCTGACTGTCTGTCCATACTGCTAAACTATCAATGTCCTATTTCAGTCAATTACTATCATCCTGACTCTTTGTCCATTCTGCTAACCTGTCAATGTCCTGTTTCAGTCAATTACTATCATCCTGACTGTCTATTCATGCTGCTAAACTATCCAAGTCCTGTTTCAGTCATTTACTATCATCCTGACTGTCTGTCCATTCTGCTAAATTATCCATGTCCTGTTTCAGTCATTTACTATCATCCTGACTGTCTGTCCATTCTGCTAAACTATCCATGTCCTGTTTCAGTCATTTACTATCATCCTGACTGTCTGTCCATTCTGCTAAACTATCAATGTCCTGTTTCAGTCAATTACTATCATCCTGACTGTCTGTCAATTCTGCTAAACTATCCATGTCCTGTTTCAGTCATTTACTATCATCCTGACTGTCTGTCCATTCTGCTAAATTATCCATGTCCTGTTTCAGTCAATTACTATCATCCTGACTGTCTATCCATTCTGCTAAGTTATCCATGTCCTGTTTCAGTCAATTACAATCATCCTGACTGTCTATCCATTCTGCTAACTTATCCATGTCCTGTTTCAGTCAATTACTATCATCTTGACTGTCTGTCTATTCTGCTAAACTATCAATGTCCTGTTTCAGTCAATTACTATCATCCTGACTGTCTATCCATTCTGCAAACTTATCCATGTCCTGTTTCAGTCAATTACTATCATCTTGACTGTCTGTCCATTCTGCTAAACTATCCATGTCCTGTTTCAGACAATAACTATCATCCTGACTGTCTATCCATTCTGCTAAACTATCAATGTCCTGTTTCAGTCAATTACTATCATCCTGACTCTCTGTCCATTCTGCTAAACTATCAATGTCCTGTTTCAGTCAATTACTATCATCCTGACTGTCTATCCATGCTGCTAAACTATCAATGTCCTGTTTCAGTCAATTAATATCATCCTGACTGTCTGTCCATTCTGCTAAACTATCAATGTCCTGTTTCAGTCAATTACTATCATCCTGACTCTCTGTCCATTCTGCTAAACTATCCATGTCCTGTTTCAGTCATTTACTATCATCCTGACAGTCTGTCCATTCTGCTAAATTATCCATGTCCTGTTTCAGTCATTTACTATCATCCTGACTGTCTGTCCATTCTGCTAAATTATCCATGTCCTGTTTCAGTCAATTACTATCATCCTGGCTGTCCATCCATTCTGCTAAATTATCAATGTCCTGTTTCAGTCAAATACTATCAACCTGACTGTCTATCCATTCTGCTAAACTATCAATGTCCTGTTTCAGTCAATTACTATCATCCTGACTGTCTGTCCATTCTGCTAAACTATCCATGTCCTGTTTCAGTCAATTACTATCATCCTGACTGTCTGTCCATTCTGCTAAACTATCCATGTCATGTTTCAGTCAATTACTATCATCTTGACTGTCTGTCCATTCTGCTAAACTATCAATGTCCTGTTTCAGTCAATTACTATCATCCTGACTGTCTATCCATGCTGCTAAACTATCCTAAGTCCAGTTTCAGTCAATTACTATCATCCTGACTGTCTGTCCATACTGCTAAACTATCAATGTCCTATTTCAGTCAATTACTATCATCCTGACTCTTTGTCCATTCTGCTAACCTGTCAATGTCCTGTTTCAGTCAATTACTATCATCCTGACTGTCTATTCATGCTGCTAAACTATCCAAGTCCTGTTTCAGTCATTTACTATCATCCTGACTGTCTGTCCATTCTGCTAAATTATCCATGTCCTGTTTCAGTCATTTACTATCATCCTGAATATCTGTCCATTCTGCTAAACTATCCATGTCCTGTTTCAGTCATGTACTATCATCCTGACTGTCTGTCCATTCTGCTAAATTATCCATGTCCTGTTTCAGTCATTTACTATCATCCTGACTGTCTGTCCATTCTGCTAAACTATCCATGTCCTGTTTCAGTCATTTACTATCATCCTGACTGTCTGTCCATTCTGCTAAACTATCAATGTCCTGTTTCAGTCAATTACTATCATCCTGACTGTCTGTCAATTCTGCTAAACTATCCATGTCCTGTTTCAGTCATTTACTATCATCCTGACTGTCTGTCCATTCTGCTAAATTATCCATGTCCTGTTTCAGTCAATTACTATCATCCTGACTGTCTATCCATTCTGCTAAGTTATCCATGTCCTGTTTCAGTCAATTACAATCATCCTGACTGTCTATCCATTCTGCTAACTTATCCATGTCCTGTTTCAGTCAATTACTATCATCTTGACTGTCTGTCTATTCTGCTAAACTATCAATGTCCTGTTTCAGTCAATTACTATCATCCTGACTGTCTATCCATTCTGCAAACTTATCCATGTCCTGTTTCAGTCAATTACTATCATCTTGACTGTCTGTCCATTCTGCTAAACTATCCATGTCCTGTTTCAGACAATAACTATCATCCTGACTGTCTATCCATTCTGCTAAACTATCAATGTCCTGTTTCAGTCAATTACTATCATCCTGACTCTCTGTCCATTCTGCTAAACTATCAATGTCCTGTTTCAGTCAATTACTATCATCCTGACTGTCTATCCATGCTGCTAAACTATCAATGTCCTGTTTCAGTCAATTAATATCATCCTGACTGTCTGTCCATTCTGCTAAACTATCAATGTCCTGTTTCAGTCAATTACTATCATCCTGACTCTCTGTCCATTCTGCTAAACTATCCATGTCCTGTTTCAGTCATTTACTATCATCCTGACAGTCTGTCCATTCTGCTAAATTATCCATGTCCTGTTTCAGTCATTTACTATCATCCTGACTGTCTGTCCATTCTGCTAAATTATCCATGTCCTGTTTCAGTCAATTACTATCATCCTGGCTGTCCATCCTTTCTGCTAAATTATCAATGTCCTGTTTCAGTCAAATACTATCAACCTGACTGTCTATCCATTCTGCTAAACTATCAATGTCCTGTTTCAGACAATTACTATCATCCTGACTGTCTGTCCATTCTGCTAAATTATCCATGTCCTGTTTCAGTCAATTACTATCATCCTGACTGTCCATCCATTCTGCTAAATTATCAATGTCCTGTTTCAGTCAATTACTATCATCCTGACTGTCTATCCATTCTGCTAAACTATCCATGTCCTGTTTCAGTCAATTACTATCATTCTGACTGTCTATCCATTCTGCTAAACTATCCATGTCCTGTTTCAGTCAATTACTATCATCCTGACTGTCTATCCATTCTGCTAAACTATCCATGTCCTGTTTCAGTCAATTACTATCATTCTGACTGTCTATCCATTCTGCTAAACTATCCATGTCCTGTTTCAGACAATTACTAGCTTTCTGACTGTCTGTCCATTCTGCTAAACTATCAATGTCCTGTTTCAGTCAATTACTATCATCCTGACTGTCTGTCCATTCTGCTAAACTATCCATGTCCTGTTTCAGTCAATTACTATCATCCTGACTCTCTGTCCATTCTGCTAAACTATCCATGTCCTGTTTCAGTCAATTACTATCATCTTGACTGTCTGTCCATTCTGCTAAACTATCAATGTCCTGTTTCAGTCAATTACTATCATCCTGACTGTCTATCCATGCTGCTAAACTATCCTAAGTCCAGTTTCAGTCAATTACTATCATCCTGACTGTCTGTCCATACTGCTAAACTATCAATGTCCTATTTCAGTCAATTACTATCATCCTGACTCTCTGTCCATTCTGCTAACCTGTCAATGTCCTGTTTCAGTCAATTACTATCATCCTGACTGTCTATTCATGCTGCTAAACTATCCAAGTCCTGTTTCAGTCATTTACTATCATCCTGACTGTCTGTCCATTCTGCTAAATTATCCATGTCCTGTTTCAGTCATTTACTATCATCCTGAATATCTGTCCATTCTGCTAAACTATCCATGTCCTGTTTCAGTCATGTACTATCATCCTGACTGTCTGTCCATTCTGCTAAATTATCCATGTCCTGTTTCAGTCATTTACTATCATCCTGACTGTCTGTCCATTCTGCTAAACTATCCATGTCCTGTTTCAGTCATTTACTATCATCCTGACTGTCTGTCCATTCTGCTAAACTATCAATGTCCTGTTTCAGTCAATTACTATCATCCTGACTGTCTGTCAATTCTGCTAAACTATCCATGTCCTGTTTCAGTCATTTACTATCATCCTGACTGTCTGTCCATTCTGCTAAATTATCCATGTCCTGTTTCAGTCAATTACTATCATCCTGACTGTCTATCCATTCTGCTAAGTTATCCATGTCCTGTTTCAGTCAATTACAATCATCCTGACTGTCTATCCATTCTGCTAACTTATCCATGTCCTGTTTCAGTCAATTACTATCATCTTGACTGTCTGTCTATTCTGCTAAACTATCAATGTCCTGTTTCAGTCAATTACTATCATCCTGACTGTCTATCCATTCTGCAAACTTATCCATGTCCTGTTTCAGTCAATTACTATCATCTTGACTGTCTGTCCATTCTGCTAAACTATCCATGTCCTGTTTCAGACAATAACTATCATCCTGACTGTCTATCCATTCTGCTAAACTATCAATGTCCTGTTTCAGTCAATTACTATCATCCTGACTCTCTGTCCATTCTGCTAAACTATCAATGTCCTGTTTCAGTCAATTACTATCATCCTGACTGTCTATCCATGCTGCTAAACTATCAATGTCCTGTTTCAGTCAATTAATATCATCCTGACTGTCTGTCCATTCTGCTAAACTATCAATGTCCTGTTTCAGTCAATTACTATCATCCTGACTCTCTGTCCATTCTGCTAAACTATCCATGTCCTGTTTCAGTCATTTACTATCATCCTGACAGTCTGTCCATTCTGCTAAATTATCCATGTCCTGTTTCAGTCATTTACTATCATCCTGACTGTCTGTCCATTCTGCTAAATTATCCATGTCCTGTTTCAGTCAATTACTATCATCCTGGCTGTCCATCCTTTCTGCTAAATTATCAATGTCCTGTTTCAGTCAAATACTATCAACCTGACTGTCTATCCATTCTGCTAAACTATCAATGTCCTGTTTCAGACAATTACTATCATCCTGACTGTCTGTCCATTCTGCTAAATTATCCATGTCCTGTTTCAGTCAATTACTATCATCCTGACTGTCCATCCATTCTGCTAAATTATCAATGTCCTGTTTCAGTCAATTACTATCATCCTGACTGTCTATCCATTCTGCTAAACTATCCATGTCCTGTTTCAGTCAATTACTATCATTCTGACTGTCTATCCATTCTGCTAAACTATCCATGTCCTGTTTCAGTCAATTACTATCATCCTGACTGTCTATCCATTCTGCTAAACTATCCATGTCCTGTTTCAGTCAATTACTATCATTCTGACTGTCTATCCATTCTGCTAAACTATCCATGTCCTGTTTCAGACAATTACTAGCTTTCTGACTGTCTGTCCATTCTGCTAAACTATCAATGTCCTGTTTCAGTCAATTACTATCATCCTGACTGTCTGTCCATTCTGCTAAACTATCCATGTCCTGTTTCAGTCAATTACTATCATCCTGACTCTCTGTCCATTCTGCTAAACTATCCATGTCCTGTTTCAGTCAATTACTATCATCTTGACTGTCTGTCCATTCTGCTAAACTATCAATGTCCTGTTTCAGTCAATTACTATCATCCTGACTGTCTATCCATGCTGCTAAACTATCCTAAGTCCAGTTTCAGTCAATTACTATCATCCTGACTGTCTGTCCATACTGCTAAACTATCAATGTCCTATTTCAGTCAATTACTATCATCCTGACTCTCTGTCCATTCTGCTAACCTGTCAATGTCCTGTTTCAGTCAATTACTATCATCCTGACTGTCTATTCATGCTGCTAAACTATCCAAGTCCTGTTTCAGTCATTTACTATCATCCTGACTGTCTGTCCATTCTGCTAAATTATCCATGTCCTGTTTCAGTCATTTACTATCATCCTGAATATCTGTCCATTCTGCTAAACTATCCATGTCCTGTTTCAGTCATGTACTATCATCCTGACTGTCTGTCCATTCTGCTAAATTATCCATGTCCTGTTTCAGTCATTTACTATCATCCTGACTGTCTGTCCATTCTGCTAAACTATCCATGTCCTGTTTCAGTCATTTACTATCATCCTGACTGTCTGTCCATTCTGCTAAACTATCAATGTCCTGTTTCAGTCAATTACTATCATCCTGACTGTCTGTCAATTCTGCTAAACTATCCATGTCCTGTTTCAGTCATTTACTATCATCCTGACTGTCTGTCCATTCTGCTAAATTATCCATGTCCTGTTTCAGTCAATTACTATCATCCTGACTGTCTATCCATTCTGCTAAGTTATCCATGTCCTGTTTCAGTCAATTACAATCATCCTGACTGTCTATCCATTCTGCTAACTTATCCATGTCCTGTTTCAGTCAATTACTATCATCTTGACTGTCTGTCTATTCTGCTAAACTATCAATGTCCTGTTTCAGTCAATTACTATCATCCTGACTGTCTATCCATTCTGCAAACTTATCCATGTCCTGTTTCAGTCAATTACTATCATCTTGACTGTCTGTCCATTCTGCTAAACTATCCATGTCCTGTTTCAGACAATAACTATCATCCTGACTGTCTATCCATTCTGCTAAACTATCAATGTCCTGTTTCAGTCAATTACTATCATCCTGACTGTCTGTCCATTCTGCTAAACTATCAATGTCCTGTTTCAGTCAATTACTATCATCCTGACTGTCTATCCATGCTGCTAAACTATCCAAGTCCTGTTTCAGTCAATTACTATCATCCTGACTGTCTGTCCATTCTGCTAAATTATCCATGTCCTGTTTCAGTCAATTACTATCAGCCTGACTCTCTGTCCATTCTGCTAAACTATCCATGTCCTGTTTCAGTCATTTACTATCATCCTGACAGTCTGTCCATTCTGCTAAATTATCCATGTCCTGTTTCAGTCTTTTACTATCATCCTGACTGTCTGTCCATTCTGCTAAATTATCCATGTCCTGTTTCAGTCAATTACTATCATCCTGGCTGTCCATCCATTCTGCTAAATTATCAATGTCCTGTTTCAGTCAATTACTATCAACCTGACTGTCTATCCATTCTGCTAAACTATCAATGTCCTGTTTCAGACAATTACTATCATCCTGACTGTCTGTCCATTCTGCTAAATTATCCATGTCCTGTTTCAGTCAATTACTATCATCCTGACTGTCCATCCATTCTGCTAAATTATCAATGTCCTGTTTCAGTCAATTACTATCATCCTGACTGTCTATCCATTCTGCTAAACTATCCATGTCCTGTTTCAGTAAATTACTATCATTCTGACTGTCTATCCATTCTGCTAAACTATCCATGTCCTGTTTCAGTCAATTACTATCATCCTGACTCTCTGTCCATTCTGCTAAACTATCCATGTCCTGTTTCAGTCAATTACTATCATCTTGACTGTCTGTCCATTCTGCTAAACTATCAATGTCCTGTTTCAGTCAATTACTATCATCCTGACTGTCTATCCATTCTGCTAAACTATCAATGTCCTGTTTCAGACAATTACTATCATCCTGACTGTCTGTCCATTCTGCTAAACTATCCATGTCCTGTTTCAGTCAATTACTATCATTCTGACTGTCTATCCATTCTGCTAAACTATCCATGTCCTGTTTCAGACAATTACTAGCTTTCTGACTGTCTGTCCATTCTGCTAAACTATCAATGTCCTGTTTCAGTCAATTACTATCATCCTGACTGTCTGTCCATTCTGCTAAACTATCCATGTCCTGTTTCAGTCAATTACTATCATCCTGACTCTCTGTCCATTCTGCTAAACTATCCATGTCCTGTTTCAGTCAATTACTATCATCTTGACTGTCTGTCCATTCTGCTAAACTATCAATGTCCTGTTTCAGTCAATTACTATAATCCTGACTGTCTATCCATGCTGCTAAACTATCCTAAGTCCAGTTTCAGTCAATTACTATCATCCTGACTGTCTGTCCATTCTGCTAAATTATCCATGTCCTGTTTCAGTCAATTACTATCATCCTGACTGTCTGTCCATTCTGCGAAACTATCAATGTCCTGTTTCAGTCAATTACTATCATCCTGACTGTCTGTCCATTCTGCTAATCTATCAATGTCCTGTTTCAGTCAATTACTATCATCCTGACTGTCTGTCCATTCTGCTCAATTATCAATGTCCTGTTTCAGTCAATTACTATCATCCAGACTGTCAGTCCATTCTGCTAAACTATCAATGTCCTGTTTCAGTCAATTACTATCATCCAGACTGTCTGTCCATTCTGCTAAACTATCAATGTCCTGTTTCAGTCAATTACTATCATCCTGACTGTCTATCCATTCTGCTAAACTATCCATGTCCTGTTTCAGTCAATTACTATCATCCTGACTGTCTATCCATGCTGCTAAACTATCCTAAGTCCAGTTTCAGTCAATTACTATCATCCTGACTGTCTGTCCATTCTGCTAAATTATCCATGTCCTGTTTCAGTCAATTACTATCATCCTGACTGTCTGTCCATTCTGCTAAACAATCCATGTCCTGTTTCAGTCAATTACTATCATCCTGACTCGCTGTCCATTCTGCTAAACTATTAATCTCCTGTTTCAGTCAATTACTATCATCCTGACTGTCTGTCCATTCTGCTAAACTATCAATGTCATGTTTCAGTCAATTACTATCATCCAGACTCTCTGTCCATTCTGCTAACCTATTAATGTCCTGTTTCAGTCAATTACTATCATCCTGACTGTCGGTCCATTCTGTTAAACAATCAATGTCCTGTTTCAGTCAATTACTATCATCCTGACTGTCTGTCCATACTGCTAAACTATCAATGTCCTATTTCAGTCAATTACTATCATCCTGACTGTCTGTCCATTCTGCTAAACTATCAATGTCCTGTTTCAGTCAATTACTATCATCCTGATCCTCTGTCCATTCTGCTAAACTATCCATGTCCTATTTCAGTCCATTACTATCATCCTGACTGTCTGTCCATTCTGCTAAACTATCAATGTCCTGTTTCAGTCAATTACTATCATCCTGACTGTCTGTCCATTCTGCTAAACTATCAATGTCCTATTTCAGTCCATTACTATCATCCTGACTGTCTGTCCATTCTGCTAAACTATCAATGTCCTGTTTCAGTCAATTACTATCATCCTGATCCTCTGTCCATTCTGCTAAACTATCCATGTCCTATTTCAGTCCATTACTATCATCCTGACTGTCTGTCCATTCTGCTAAACTATCAATGTCCTGTTTCAGTCAATTACTATCATCCTGACTGTCTGTCCATTCTGCTAAACTATCAATGTCCTATTTCAGTCCATTACTATCATCCTGACTGTCCATTCTGCTAAACTATCAATGTCCTGTTTCAGTCAATTACTATCATCCTGACTGTCTGTCCATTCTACTAAACTATCAATGTCCTATTTCAGTCCATTACTATCATCCTGACAGTCTGTCCATTCTGCTAAACTATCAATGTCCTGTTTCAGTCAATTACTATCATCCTGACTGTCTGTCCATTCTGCTAAACTATCAATGTCCTGTTTCAGTCAATTACTATCATCCTGACTGTCTGTCCATTCTGCTAAACTATCAACGTCCTGTTTCAGTCAATTACTATCATCCTGACTGTCTGTCCATTCTGCTAAATTATCCATGTCCTGTTTCAGTCAATTAATATCATCCTGACTGTCTGTCCATTCTGCTAAATTATCCATGTCCTGTTTCAGTCAATTACTATCATCCTGACTGTCTGTCCATTCTGCTAAACTATCCATGTCCTGTTTCAGTCAATTACTATCATCCTGACTCTCTGTCCATTGTGCTAAACTATCCATGTCCTGTTTCAGTCAATTACTATCATCCTGACTGTCTGTCCATTCTGCTAAACTATCAATGTCCTATTTCAGACAATTACTATCATCCTGAATGTCTGTCGATTCTGCTAAACTATCCAAGTCCTGTTTCAGTCATTTACTATCATCCTGACTGTCTGTCCATTCTGCTAAACTATCAATGTCCTATTTCAGACAATTACTATCATCCTGACTGTCTGTCCATTCTGCTAACCTATCTATGTCCTGTTTCAGTCAATTACTATCATCCTGATCCTCTGTCCATTCTGCTAAACTATCAATGTCCTGTTTCAGTCAATTACTATCATCCTGACTGTCTGTCCATTCTGCTAATCTATCCATGTCCTGTTTCTGTCAATTACTATCATCCTGACTGTCTGTCCATTCTGCTAATCTATCCATGTCCTTTTTCAGTCAATTACTATCATCGTGACTGTCTGTCCATTCTGCTAAACTATCAATGTCCTGTTACAGTCAATTACTATCATCCTGACTGTCTGTCCATTCTGCTAAACTATCCATGTCCTGTTTCAGTCAATTACTATCATCCTGACTGTCTGTCCATTCTGCTAAACTATCAATGTCCTGTTTCAGTCAATTACTAACATCCTGACTGTCTGTCCATTCTGCTAAACTATCAATGTCCTGTTTCAGTCAATTACTATCATCCTGACTGTCTGTCCATTCTGCTATACTACCCATGTCCTGCTTCAGTCAATTACTATCATCCTGACTGTCTTTCTTTTCTGCTAAACTATCAATGTCCTGTTTCAGTCAATTACTATCATCCTGACTGTCTATCCATTCTGCTAAACTATCCAAGTCCTGTTTCAGTCAATTACTATCATCCTGACTGTCTATCCATTCTGCTAACCTATCAATGTCCTGTTTCAGTCAATTACTATCATCCTGACTGTCTGTCCATTCTGCTAAATTATCCATGTCCTGTTTCAGTCAATTACTATCATCCTGACTGTCTGTCCATTCTGCTAAACTATCAATGTCCTATTTCCGTCAATTACTATCATCCTGACTGTCTATCCATTCTGCTAACCTATCAATGTCCTGTTTCAGTCAATTACTATCATCCTGACTGTCTGTCCATTCTGCTAAATTATCCATGTCCTGTTTCAGTCAATTACTATCATCCTGACTGTCTATCCATTCTGCTAAACTATCAATGTCCTGTTTCAGACAATTACTATCATCCTGGCTGTAATCCATTCTGCTAAATTATCAATGTCCTGTTTCAGTCAATTACTATCAACCTGACTGTCTATCCATTCTGCTAAACTATCAATGTCCTGTTTCAGACAATTACTATCATCCTGACTGTCTGTCCATTCTGCTAAATTATCCATGTCCTGTTTCAGTCAATTACTATCATCCTGACTGTCTATCCATTCTGCTAAATTATCAATGTCCTGTTTCAGACAATTACTATCATCCTGACTGTCTGTCCATTCTGCTAAACTATCCATGTCCTGTTTCAGTCAATTACTATCATTCTGACTGTCTATCCATTCTGCTAAACTATCCATGTCCTGTTTCAGACAATTACTAGCTTTCTGACTGTCTGTCCATTCTGCTAAACTATCAATGTCCTGTTTCAGTCAATTACTATCATCCTGACTGTCTGTCCATTCTGCTAAACTATCCATGTCCTGTTTCAGTCAATTACTATCATCCTGACTCTCTGTCCATTCTGCTAAACTATCCATGTCCTGTTTCAGTCAATTACTATCATCTTGACTGTCTGTCCATTCTGCTAAACTATCAATGTCCTGTTTCAGTCAATTACTATAATCCTGACTGTCTATCCATGCTGCTAAACTATCCTAAGTCCAGTTTCAGTCAATTACTATCATCCTGACTGTCTGTCCATTCTGCTAAATTATCCATGTCCTGTTTCAGTCAATTACTATCATCCTGACTGTCTGTCCATTCTGCGAAACTATCAATGTCCTGTTTCAGTCAATTACTATCATCCTGACTGTCTGTCCATTCTGCTAATCTATCAATGTCCTGTTTCAGTCAATTACTATCATCCTGACTGTCTGTCCATTCTGCTCAATTATCAATGTCCTGTTTCAGTCAATTACTATCATCCAGACTGTCAGTCCATTCTGCTAAACTATCAATGTCCTGTTTCAGTCAATTACTATCATCCAGACTGTCTGTCCATTCTGCTAAACTATCAATGTCCTGTTTCAGTCAATTACTATCATCCTGACTGTCTATCCATTCTGCTAAACTATCCATGTCCTGTTTCAGTCAATTACTATCATCCTGACTGTCTATCCATGCTGCTAAACTATCCTAAGTCCAGTTTCAGTCAATTACTATCATCCTGACTGTCTGTCCATTCTGCTAAATTATCCATGTCCTGTTTCAGTCAATTACTATCATCCTGACTGTCTGTCCATTCGGCTAAACAATCCATGTCCTGTTTCAGTCAATTACTATCATCCTGACTCGCTGTCCATTCTGCTAAACTATCAATGTCCTGTTTCAGTCAATTACTATCATCCAGACTCTCTGTCCATTCTGCTAACCTATTAATGTCCTGTTTCAGTCAATTACTATCATCCTGACTGTCGGTCCATTCTGTTAAACAATCAATGTCCTGTTTCAGTCAATTACTATCATCCTGACTGTCTGTCCATACTGCTAAACTATCAATGTCCTATTTCAGTCCATGACTATCATCCTGACTGTCTGTCCATTCTGCTAAACTATCAATGTCCTGTTTCAGTCAATTACTATCATCCTGATCCTCTGTCCATTCTGCTAAACTATCCATGTCCTATTTCAGTCCATTACTATCATCCTGACTGTCTGTCCATTCTGCTAAACTATCAATGTCCTGTTTCAGTCAATTACTATCATCCTGACTGTCTGTCCATTCTGCTAAACTATCAATGTCCTATTTCAGTCCATTACTATCATCCTGACTGTCTGTCCATTCTGCTAAACTATCAATGTCCTGTTTCAGTCAATTACTATCATCCTGATCCTCTGTCCATTCTGCTAAACTATCCATGTCCTATTTCAGTCCATTACTATCATCCTGACTGTCTGTCCATTCTGCTAAACTATCAATGTCCTGTTTCAGTCAATTACTATCATCCTGACTGTCTGTCCATTCTGCTAAACTATCAATGTCCTATTTCAGTCCATTACTATCATCCTGACTGTCTGTCCATTCTGCTAAACTATCAATGTCCTGTTTCAGTCAATTACTATCATCCTGACTGTCTGTCCATTCTGCTAAACTATCAATGTCCTGTTTCAGTCAATTACTATCATCCTGACTGTCTGTCCATTCTGCTAAATTATCCATGTCCTGTTTCAGTCAATTAATATCATCCTGACTGTCTGTCCATTCTGCTAAATTATCCATGTCCTGTTTCAGTCAATTACTATCATCCTGACTGTCTGTCCATTCTGCTAAACTATCCATGTCCTGTTTCAGTCAATTACTATCATCCTGACTCTCTGTCCATTGTGCTAAACTATCCATGTCCTGTTTCAGTCAATTACTATCATCCTGACTGTCTGTCCATTCTGCTAAACTATCAATGTCCTGTTTCAGTCAATTACTATCATCCTGACTGTCTGTCCATTCTGCTCTCCTACCCATGTCCTGCTTCAGTCAATTACTATCATCCTGACTGTCTTTCTTTTCTGCTAAACTATCAATGTCCTGTTTCAGTCAATTACTATCATCCTGACTGTCTATCCATTCTGCTAAACTATCCAAGTCCTGTTTCAGTCAATTACTATCATCCTGACTGTCTGTCCATTCTGCTAAACTATCAATGTCCTATTTCAGACAATTACTATCATCCTGAATGTCTGTCGATTCTGCTAAACTATCCAAGTCCTGTTTCAGTCAATTACTATCATCCTGACTGTCTGTCCATTCTGCTAAACTTTCAATGTCCTGTTTCAGTCAATTACTAACATCCTGACTCTCTGTCCATTCTGCTAAACTATCAATGTCCTGTTTCAGTCAATTACTATCATCCTGACTGTCTGTCCATTCTGCTCTCCTACCCATGTCCTGCTTCAGTCAATTACTATCATCCTGACTGTCTTTCTTTTCTGCTAAACTATCAATGTCCTGTTTCAGTCAATTACTATCATCCTGACTGTCTGTCCATTCTGCTCTCCTACCCATGTCCTGCTTCAGTCAATTACTATCATCCTGACTGTCTGTCCATTCTGCTAAACTATCCATGTCCTGTTTCAGTCAATTACTATCATCCTGACTGTCTGTCCATTCTGCTCTCCTACCCATGTCCTGCTTCAGTCAATTACTATCATCCTGACTGTCTTTCTTTTCTGCTAAACTATCAATGTCCTGTTTCAGTCAATTACTATCATCCTGACTGTCTATCCATTCTGCTAAACTATCAATGTCCTATTTCAGTCAATTACTATCATCCTGACTGTCTGTCCATTCTGCTAAACTATCCATGTCCTGTTTCAGTCAATTACTATCATCCTGACTGTCTGTCCATTCTGCTCTCCTACCCATGTCCTGCTTCAGTCAATTACTATCATCCTGACTGTCTTTCTTTTCTGCTAAACTATCAATGTCCTGTTTCAGTCAATTACTATCATCCTGACTGTCTATCCATTCTGCTAAACTATCCAAGTCCTGTTTCAGTCAATTACTATCATCCTGACTGTCTGTCCATTCTGCTAAACTATCAATGTCCTATTTCAGACAATTACTATCATCCTGAATGTCTGTCGATTCTGCTAAACTATCCATGTCTTGTTTCAGTCAATTACTATCATCCTGACTCTCTGTCCATTCTGCTAAACTATCAATGTCCTGTTTCAGTCAATTACTAACATCCTGACTGTCTGTCCATTCTACTAAACTATCAATGTCCTGTTTCAGTCAATTACTATCATCCTGACTGTCTGTCCATTCTGCTCTCCTACCCATGTCCTGCTTCAGTCAATCACTATCATCCTGACTTTCTGTCCATTCTGCTAAACTATCAATGTCCTATTTCCGTCAATTACTATCATCCTGACTGTCTATCCATTCTGCTAACCTATCAATGTCCTGTTTCAGTCAATTACTATCATCCTGACTGTCTGTCCATTCTGCTAAACTATCCATGTCCTGTTTCAGTCAATTACTATCATCCTGACTGTCTGTCCATTCTGCTAAACTATCCATGTCCTGTTTCAGTCAATTACTATCATCCTGACTGTCTATCCATTCTGCTAACCTATCAATGTCCTGTTTCAGTCAATTACTATCATCCTGACTGTCTGTCCATTCTGCTAAACTATCCATGTCCTGTTTCAGTCAATGACTATCATCCTGACTGTCTGTCCATTCTGCTAAACTATCCATGTCCTGTTTCAGTCAATTACTATCATCCTGACTGTCTGTCCATTCTGCTAAACTATCAATGTCCTGTTTCAGTCAATTACTATCATCCTGACTGTCTATCCATTCTGCTAAACTATCCATGTCCTGTTTCAGTCAATTACTATCATCCTGACTGTCTGTCCATTCTGCTAAACTATCAATGTCCTGTTTCAGTCAATTACTATCATCCTGACTGTCTATCCATTCTGCTAAACTATCCATGTCCTGTTTCAGTCAATTACTATCATCCTGACTGTCTGTCCATTCTGCTAAACTATCAATGTCCTGTTTCAGTCAATTACTATCATCCTGACTGTCTGTCCATTCTGCTAAACTATCCATGTCCTGTTTCAGTCAATGACTATCATCCTGACTGTCTGTCCATTCTGCTAAACTATCCATGTCCTGTTTCAGTCAATTACTATCATCCTGACTGTCTATCCATTCTGCTAACCTATCAATGTCCTGTTTCAGTCAATTACTATCATCCTGACTGTCTGTCCATTCTGCTAAACTATCCATGTCCTGTTTCAGTCAATTACTATCATCCTGACTGTCTATCCATTCTGCTAAACTATCAATGTCCTGTTTCAGTCAATTACTATCATCCTGACTGTCTATCCATTCTGCTAACCTATCAATGTCCTGTTTCAGTCAATGACTATCATCCTGACTGTCTATCCATTCTGCTAACCTATCCATGTCCTGTTTCAGTCAATTACTTTCATCCTGAAACTCTGTCCATTCTGCTAAACTATCCATGTCCTGTTTCAGTCAATTACTATCATCCTGACTGTCTGTCCATTCTGCTAAACTATCAATGTCCTGTTTCAGTCAATTACAATCATCCTGACTGTCTGTCCATTCTGCTAAACTATCAATGTCCTGTTTCAGTCAATTACTATCATCCTGACTGTCTGTCCATTCTGCTAAACTATCACTGTCCTGTTTCAGTCAATGACTATCATCCTGACTGTCTGTCCATTCTGCTAAACTATCCATGTCCTGTTTCAGTCAATGACTATCATCCTGACTGTCTGTCCATTCTGCTAAACTATCCATGTCCTGTTTCAGTCATTTACTATCATCCTGACTGTCTGTCCATTCTGCTAAACTATCCATGTCCTGTTTCAGTCAATGACTATCATCCTGACTGTCTGTCCATTCTGCTAAACTATCAATGTCCTGTTTCAGTCAATTACTATCATCCTGACTCTCTGTCCATTCTGCTAAACTAACAATGTCCTGTTTCAGTCAATTACTATCATCCTGACTGACTGTCCATTCTGCTAAACTAACAATGTCCTGTTTCAGTCAATTACTATCATCCTGACTCTCTGTCCATTCTGCTAAACTAACAATGTCCTGTTTCAGTCAATTACTAACATCCTGACTGTCTGTCCATTCTGCTAAACTATCAATGTCCTGTTTCAGTCAATTACTATCATCCTGACTGTCTGTCCATTCTGCTGTACTACCCATGTCCTGCTTCAGTCAATTTCTATCATCCTGACTGTCTTTCTTTTCTGCTAAACTATCAATGTCCTGTTTCAGTCAATTACTATCATCCTGACTGTCTATCCATTCTGCTAACCTATCAATGTCCTGTTTCAGTCAATTACTATCATCCTGACTGTCTGTCCATTCTGCTAAACTATCCAAGTCCTGTTTCAGTCATTTACTATCATCCTGACTGTCTGTCCATTCTGCTAAACTATCAATGTCCTATTTCAGACAATTACTATCATCCTGATTGTCTGTCCATTCTGCTAAACTATCAATGTCCTGTTTCAGTCAATTAATATCATCCTGACTGTCTGTCTAATCTGCTAAACTATCAATGTCCTGTTTCAGTCAATTACTATCATCCTGACTGTCTGTCCATTCTGCTAATCTATCCATGTCCTGTTTCAGTCAATTACTATCATCCAGACTGTCTGTCCATTCTGCTAATCTATCCATGTCCTGTTTCAGTCAATTACTATCATCCAGACTGTCTGTCCATTCTGCTAAATTATCCAAGTCCTGTTTCAGTCATTTACTATCATCCAGACTGTCTGTCCATTCTGCTAAACTATCAATGTCCTGTTTCAGTCAATTACTATCATCCTGACTGTCTATCCATTCTGCTAACCTATCAATGTCCTGTTTCAGTCAATTACTATCATCCTGACTGTCTATCCATTCTGCTAACCTATCCATGTCCTTTTTCAGTCAATTACTATCATCCTGACTGTCTGTCCATTCTGCTAATCTATCCATGTCCTTTTTCAGTCAATTACTATCATCCTGACTGTCTGTCCATTCTGCTAATCTATCCATGTCCTGTTTCAGTCAATTACTATCATCCTGACTGTCTATCCATTCTGCTAACCTATCCATGTCCTTTTTCAGTCAATTACTATCATCCTGACTGTCTGTCCATTCTGCTAATCTATCCATGTCCTGTTTCAGTCAATTACTATCATCCAGACTGTCTGTCCATTCTGCTAATCTATCCATGTCCTGTTTCAGTCAATTACTATCATCCAGACTGTCTGTCCATTCTGCTAAACTATCAATGTCCTGTTTCAGTCAATTACTATCATCCTGACTGTCTATCCATTCTGCTAACCTATCAATGTCCTGTTTCAGTCAATGACTATCATCCTGACTGTCTATCCATTCTGCTAACCTATCCATGTCCTGTTTCAGTCAATTACTTTCATCCTGAAACTCTGTCCATTCTGCTAAACTATCCATGTCCTGTTTCAGTCAATTACTATCATCCTGACTGTCTGTCCATTCTGCTAAACTATCAATGTCCTGTTTCAGTCAATTACAATCATCCTGACTGTCTGTCCATTCTGCTAAACTATCAATGTCCTGTTTCAGTCAATTACTATCATCCTGACTGTCTGTCCATTCTGCTAAACTATCACTGTCCTGTTTCAGTCAATGACTATCATCCTGACTGTCTGTCCATTCTGCTAAACTATCCATGTCCTGTTTCAGTCAATGACTATCATCCTGACTGTCTGTCCATTCTGCTAAACTATCCATGTCCTGTTTCAGTCATTTACTATCATCCTGACTGTCTGTCCATTCTGCTAAACTATCCATGTCCTGTTTCAGTCAATGACTATCATCCTGACTGTCTGTCCATTCTGCTAAACTATCAATGTCCTGTTTCAGTCAATTACTATCATCCTGACTCTCTGTCCATTCTGCTAAACTAACAATGTCCTGTTTCAGTCAATTACTATCATCCTGACTGACTGTCCATTCTGCTAAACTAACAATGTCCTGTTTCAGTCAATTACTATCATCCTGACTCTCTGTCCATTCTGCTAAACTAACAATGTCCTGTTTCAGTCAATTACTAACATCCTGACTGTCTGTCCATTCTGCTAAACTATCAATGTCCTGTTTCAGTCAATTACTATCATCCTGACTGTCTGTCCATTCTGCTGTACTACCCATGTCCTGCTTCAGTCAATTTCTATCATCCTGACTGTCTTTCTTTTCTGCTAAACTATCAATGTCCTGTTTCAGTCAATTACTATCATCCTGACTGTCTATCCATTCTGCTAACCTATCAATGTCCTGTTTCAGTCAATTACTATCATCCTGACTGTCTGTCCATTCTGCTAAACTATCCAAGTCCTGTTTCAGTCATTTACTATCATCCTGACTGTCTGTCCATTCTGCTAAACTATCAATGTCCTATTTCAGACAATTACTATCATCCTGATTGTCTGTCCATTCTGCTAAACTATCAATGTCCTGTTTCAGTCAATTAATATCATCCTGACTGTCTGTCTAATCTGCTAAACTATCAATGTCCTGTTTCAGTCAATTACTATCATCCTGACTGTCTGTCCATTCTGCTAATCTATCCATGTCCTGTTTCAGTCAATTACTATCATCCAGACTGTCTGTCCATTCTGCTAATCTATCCATGTCCTGTTTCAGTCAATTACTATCATCCAGACTGTCTGTCCATTCTGCTAAATTATCCAAGTCCTGTTTCAGTCATTTACTATCATCCAGACTGTCTGTCCATTCTGCTAAACTATCAATGTCCTGTTTCAGTCAATTACTATCATCCTGACTGTCTATCCATTCTGCTAACCTATCAATGTCCTGTTTCAGTCAATTACTATCATCCTGACTGTCTATCCATTCTGCTAACCTATCCATGTCCTTTTTCAGTCAATTACTATCATCCTGACTGTCTGTCCATTCTGCTAATCTATCCATGTCCTTTTTCAGTCAATTACTATCATCCTGACTGTCTGTCCATTCTGCTAATCTATCCATGTCCTGTTTCAGTCAATTACTATCATCCTGACTGTCTATCCATTCTGCTAACCTATCCATGTCCTTTTTCAGTCAATTACTATCATCCTGACTGTCTGTCCATTCTGCTAATCTATCCATGTCCTGTTTCAGTCAATTACTATCATCCAGACTGTCTGTCCATTCTGCTAATCTATCCATGTCCTGTTTCAGTCAATTACTATCATCCAGACTGTCTGTCCATTCTGCTTATCTATCCATGTCCTTTTTCAGTCAATTACTATCATCCTGACTGTCTATCCATTCTGCAAACCTATCAATGTCCTGTTTCAGTCAATTACTATCATCCTGAGTGTCTGTCCATTCTGCTAAATTATCAATGTCCTGTTTCAGTCAATTACTATCATCCTGACTGTCTGTCCATTCTGCTAAATTATCAATGTCCTGTTTCAGTCAATTACTATCATCCAGACTGTCTGTCCATTCTGCTAATCAATCCATGTCCTGTTTCAGTCAATTACTATCATCCAGACTGTCTGTCCATTCTGCTAATCTATCCATGTCCTTTTTCAGTCAATTACTATCATCCTGACTGTCTATCCATTCTGCAAACCTATCTATGTCCTGTTTCAGTCAATTACTATCAGCCTGACTGTCTGTCCATTCTGCTAAACTATCAATGTCCTGTTTCAGTCAATTACTATCATCCAGACTGTCTGTCCATTCTGCTAATCTATCCATGTCCTGTTTCAGTCAATTACTATCATCCAGACTGTCTGTCCATTCTGCTAATCTATCCATGTCCTTTTTCAGTCAATTACTATCATCCTGACTGTCTGTCCATTCTGCAAACCTATCAATGTCCTGTTTCAGTCAATTACTATCATCCTGACTGTCTGTCCATTCTGCTAAATTATCAATGTCCTGTTTCAGTCAATTCCTATCATCCTGACTGTCTGTCCATTCTGCAAACCTATCAATGTCCTGTTTCAGTCAATTACTATCATCCTGACTGTCTGTCCATTCTGCTAAATTATCAATGTCCTGTTTCAGTCAATTACTATCATCCTGACTGTCTGTCCATTCTGCTAAACTATCAATGACCTGTTTCAGTCATTTACTATCATCCTGACTGTCTATCCATTCTGCTAAACTATCAATGTTCTGTTACAGTCAATTACTATCATCCTGACTGTCTGTCCATTCTGCGAAACTTTCAATGTCCTGTTTCAGTCAATTACTAACATCCTGACTGTCTGTCCATTCTGCTAAACTATCAATGTCCTGTTTCAGTGAATTACTAACATCCTGACTGTCTGTCCATTCTGCTAAACTATCAATGTCCTGTTTCAGTCAATTACTATCATCCTGACTGTCTGTCCATTCTGCTATACTACCCATGTCCTGCTTCAGTCAATTACTATCATCCTGACTCTCTGTCCATTCTGCTAAACTATCAATGTCCTGTTTCAGTGAATTACTAACATCCTGACTGTCTGTCCATTCTGCTAAACTATCAATGTCCTGTTTCAGTCAATTACTATCATCCTGACTGTCTATCCATTCTGCTAACCTATCAATGTCCTGTTTCAGTCAATCACTATCATCCTGACTGTCTGTCCATTCTGCTAAACTATCAATGTCCTATTTCAGTCAATTACTATCATCCTGACTGTCTATCCATTCTGCTAACCTATCAATGTCCTGTTTCAGTCAATTACTATCATCCTGACTGTCTGTCCATTCTGCTAAACTATCAATGTCCTGTTTCAGTCAATTACTATCATCCTGACTGTCTGTCCATTCCGCCAAACTATCAATGTCCTGTTTCAGTCAATTACTATCATCCTGACTGTCTGTCCATTCTGCTAAACTATCAATGTCCTGTTTCAGTCAATTACTATCATCCTGACTGTCTGTCCATTCTGCTAAACTATCAATGTCCTGTTTCAGTCAATTACTATCATCCTGACTGTCTGTCCATTCTGCTAAACTATCAATGTCCTGTTTCAGTCAATTACTATCATCCTGACTGTCTGTCCATTCCGCCAAACTATCAATGTCCTGTTTCAGTCAATTACTATCATCCTGACTGTCTGTCCATTCCGCCAAACTATCAATGTCCTGTTTCAGTCAATTACTATCATCCTGACTGTCTGTCCATTCCGCCAAACTATCAATGTCCTGTTTCAGTCAATTACTATCATCCTGACTGTCTGTCCATTCTGCTAAACTATCAATGTCCTGTTTCAGTCAATTACTATCATCCTGACTGTCTGTCCATTCCGCCAAACTATCAATGTCCTGTTTCAGTCAATTACTATCATCCTGACTGTCTGTCCGTTCTGCTAAACTATCCATGTCCTGTTTCAGTCAATTACTATCATCCTGACTGTCTGTCCATTCTGCTAAACTATCAATGTCCTGTTTCAGTCAATTACTATCATCCTGACTGTCTGTCCATTCTGATAAACTATCAATGTCCTGTTTCAGTCAATTACTATCATCCTGACTGTCTGTCCATTCTGCTAAACTATCCATGTCCTGTTTCAGTCAATGACTATCATCCTGACTGTCTATCCATTCTGCTAATCTATCCATGTCCTGTTTCAGTCAATTACTATCATCCTGACTGTCTGTCCATTCTGCTAAACTATCCATGTCCTGTTTCAGTCAATGACTATCATCCTGACTGTCTATCCATTCTGCTAAACTATCAATGTCCTGTTTCAGTCAATTACTATCATCCTGACTGTCTGTCCATTCTGCTAAACTATCAATGTCCTGTTTCAGTCAATTACTATCATCCTGACTGTCTGTCCATTCTGCTAAACTATCCATGTCCTGTTTCAGTCAATTACTATCATCCTGACTGTCTGTCCATTCTGCTAAACTATCAATGTCCTGTTTCAGTCAATTACTATCATCCTGACTGTCTGTCCATTCTGCTAAACTATCCATGTCCTGTTTCAGTCAATTACTATCATCCTGACTGTCTGTCCATTCTGCTAAACTATCAATGTCCTGTTTCAGTCAATTACTATCATCCTGACTCTCTGTCCATTCTGCTAAACTATCAATGTCCTGTTTCAGTCAATTACTATCATCCTGACTGTCTATCCATTCTGCTAAACTATCAATGTCCTGTTTCAGTCAATTACTATCATCCTGACTCTCTGTCCATTCTGCTAAACTATCAATGTCCTGTTTCAGTCAATTACTATCATCCTGACTGTCTGTCCATTCTGCTAAACTATCAATGTCCTGTTTCAGTCAATTACTATCATCCTGACTGTCTGTCCATTCTGCTATACTATCAATGTCCTGCTTCAGTCAATTACTATCATCCTGACTGTCTTTCTTTTCTGCTAAACTATCAATGTCCTGTTTCAGTCAATTACTATTATCCTGACTGTCTATCCATTCTGTTAACCTATCAATGTCCTGTTTCAGTCAATTACTATCATCCTGACTGTCTGTCCATTCTGCTAAACTATCAATGTCCTGTTTCAGTCAATTACTATCATCCTGACTGTCTGTCCATTCTGCTAAACTATCAATGTCCTGTTTCAGACAATTACTATCATCCTGAATGTCTGTCCATTCTGCTAAACTATCCAAGTCCTATTTCAGTCATTTACTATCATCCTGACTGTCTGTCCATTCTGCTAATCTATCCATGTCCTGTTTCAGTCAATTACTATCATCCTGACTGTCTGTCCATTCTGCTAAACTATCAATGTCCTGTTTCAGTCAATTACTATCATCCTGACTGTCTGTCCATTCTGCTAAACTATCAATGTCCTGTTTCAGTCAATTACTATCATCCTGACTGTCTGTCCATTCTGCTAAACTATCCATGTCCTGTTTCAGTCAATTACTATCATCCTGACTGTCTGTCCATTCTGCTAAACTATCAATGTCCTGTTTCAGTCAATTACTATCATCCTGACTGTCTGTCCATTCTGCTAAACTATCAATGTCCTGTTTCAGTCAATTACTATCATCCTGACTGTCTGTCCATTCTGCTAAACTATCCATGTCCTGTTTCAGTCAATGACTATCATCCTGACTGTCTATCCATTCTGCTAATCTATCCATGTCCTGTTTCAGTCAATTACTATCATCCTGACTGTCTGTCCATTCTGCTAAACTATCCATGTCCTGTTTCAGTCAATGACTATCATCCTGACTGTCTATCCATTCTGCTAAACTATCAATGTCCTGTTTCAGTCAATTACTATCATCCTGACTGTCTGTCCATTCTGCTAAACTATCAATGTCCTGTTTCAGTCAATTACTATCATCCTGACTGTCTGTCCATTCTGCTAAACTATCCATGTCCTGTTTCAGTCAATTACTATCATCCTGACTGTCTGTCCATTCTGCTAAACTATCAATGTCCTGTTTCAGTCAATTACTATCATCCTGACTGTCTGTCCATTCTGCTAAACTATCCATGTCCTGTTTCAGTCAATTACTATCATCCTGACTGTCTGTCCATACTGCTAACCTATCAATGTCCTGTTTCAGTCAATTACTATCATCCTGACTGTCTGTCCATTCTGCTAAATTATCAATGTCCTGTTTCAGCCAGTTACTATCATCCTGACTGTCTGTCCATTCTGCTAAACTATCAATGACCTGTTTCATTCATTTACTATCATCCTGACTGTCTGTCCATTCTGCTAAACTATCAATGTCCTGTTTCAGTCAATTACTATCATCCTGACTGTCTGTCCATTCTGCTAAACTATCCATGTCCTGTTTCAGTCAATTACTATCATCCTGACTGTCTGTCCATACTGCTAACCTATCAATGTCCTGTTTCAGTCAATTACTATCATCCTGACTGTCTGTCCATTCTGCTAAATTATCAATGTCCTGTTTCAGCCAGTTACTATCATCCTGACTGTCTGTCCATTCTGCTAAACTATCAATGACCTGTTTCAGTCATTTACTATCATCCTGACTGTCTATCCATTCTGCTAAACTATCTGTGTTCTGTTACAGTCAATTACTATCATCCTGACTGTCTGTCCATTCTGCTAAACTTTCAATGTCCTGTTTCAGTCAATTACTAACATCCTGACTGTCTGTCCATTCTGCTAAACTTTCAATGTCCTGTTTCAGTCAATTACTAACATCCTGACTGTCTGTCCATTCTGCTAAACTTTCAATGTCCTGTTTCAGTCAATTACTAACATCCTGACTGTCTGTCCATTCTGCTAAACTATCAATGTCCTGTTTCAGTCAATGACTATCATCCTGACTGTCTGTCCATTCTGCTAAATTATCAATGTCCTGTTTCAGTCAATTACTATCATCCTGACTGTCTGTCCATTCTGCTAAACTTTCAATGTCCTGTTTCAGTCAATTACTAACATCCTGACTGTCTGTCCATTCTGCTAAACTATCAATGTCCTGTTTCAGTCAATGACTATCATCCTGACTGTCTGTCCATTCTGCTAAATTATCAATGTCCTGTTTCAGTCAATTACTAACATCCTGACTCTCTGTCCATTCTGCTAAACTATCAATGTCCTGTTTCAGTCAATTACTATCATCCTGACTGTCTGTCCATTCTGCTAAACTATCAATGTCCTGTTTCAGTCATTTACTATCATCCTGACTGTCTGTCCATTCTGCTAAACTTTCAATGTCCTGTTTCAGTCAATTACTATCATCCTGACTCTCTGTCCATTCTGCTAAACTATCAATGTCCTGTTTCAGTCATTTACTATCATCCTGACTGTCTGTCCATTCTGCTAAACTATCAATGTCCTGTTTCAGTCAATTACTATCATCCTGACTGTCTGTCCATTCTGCTAAACTATCAATGTCCTGTTTCAGTCAATTACTATCATCCTGACTGTCTGTCCATTCTGCTAAACTTTCAATGTCCTGTTTCAGTCAATTACTATCATCCTGACTCTCTGTCCATTCTGCTAAACTATCAATGTCCTGTTTCAGACAATTACTATCATCCTGACTGTCTGTCCATTCTGCTAAACTATCAATGTCCTGTTTCAGACAATTACTATCATCCTGACTGTCTGTCCATTCTGCTAAACTATCAATGTCCTGTTTCAGACAATTACGATCATCCTGACTGTCTGTCCATTCTGCTAAACTTTCAATGTCCTGTTTCAGTCAATTACTAACATCCTGACTGTCTGTCCATTCTGCTAAACTATCAATGTCCTGTTTCAGACAATTACTATCATCCTGACTGTCTGTCCATTCTGCTAAACTATCAATGTCCTGTTTCAGTCAATTACTATCATCCTGACTGTCTGTCCATTCTGCTAAACTATCAATGTCCTGTTTCAGTCAATTACTATCATCCTGACTGTCTGTCCATTCTGCTAAACTATCAATGTCCTGTTTCAGACAATTACGATCATCCTGACTGTCTGTCCATTCTGCTAAACTTTCAATGTCCTGTTTCAGTCAATTACTATCATCCTGACTGTCTGTCCATTCTGCTAAACTATCAATGTCCTGTTTCAGACAATTACGATCATCCTGACTGTCTGTCCATTCTGCTAAACTATCAATGTCCTGTTTCAGTCAATTACTATCATCCTGACTGTCTGTCCATTCTGCTAAACTTTCAATGTCCTGTTTCAGTCAATTACTAACATCCTGACTGTCTGTCCATTCTGCTAAACTATCAATGTCCTGTTTCAGTCAATTACTATCATCCTGACTCTCTGTCCATTCTGCTAAACTATCAATGTCCTGTTTCAGTCAATTACTATCATCCTGACTGTCTGTCCATTCTGCTAAACTTTCAATGTCCTGTTTCAGTCAATTACTATCATCCTGACTGTCTGTCCATTCTGCTAAACTTTCAATGTCCTGTTTCAGTCAATTACTAACATCCTGACTGTCTGTCCATTCTGCTAAACTATCAATGTCCTGTTTCAGACAATTACGATCATCCTGACTGTCTGTCCATTCTGCTAAACTTTCAATGTCCTGTTTCAGTCAATTACTAACATCCTGACTGTCTGTCCATTCTGCTAAACTATCAATGTCCTGTTTCAGTCAATTACTATCATCCTGACTCTCTGTCCATTCTGCTAAACTATCAATGTCCTGTTTCAGTCAATTACTAACATCCTGACTGTCTGTCCATTCTGCTAAACTATCAATGTCCTGTTTCAGTCAATTACTATCATCCTGACTGTCTGTCCATTCTGCTAAACTATCCAAGTCCTATTTCAGTCATTTACTATCATCCTGACTGTCTGTCCATTCTGCTAAACTATCCATGTCCTGTTTCAGTCAATTACTATCATCCTGACTGTCTGTCCATTCTGCTAAACTATCAATGTCCTGTTTCAGTCAATTACTATCATCCTGACTGTCTGTCCATTCTGCTAAACTATCAATGTCCTGTTTCAGTCAATTACTATCATCCTGACTGTCTGTCCATTCTGCTAAACTATCCATGTCCTGTTTCAGTCAATTACTATCATCTTGACTGTCTGTCCATTCTGCTAAACTATCAATGTCCTGTTTCAGTCAATTACTATCATCCTGACTGTCTATCCATTCTGCTAAACTATCCATGTCCTGTTTCAGTCAATTACTATCATCCAGACTGTCTGTCCATTCTGCTAATCTATCCATGTCCTTTTTCAGTCAATGACTATCATCCTGACTGTCTATCCATTCTGCTAACCTATCAATGTCCTGTTTCAGTCAATTACTATCATCCTGACTGTCTGTCCATTCTGCTAAATTATCAATGTCCTGTTTCAGTCAATTACTATCATCCTGACTGTCTGTCCATTCTGCTAAACTATCAATGACCTGTTTCAGTCAATTACTATCATCCTGACTGTCTGTCCATTCTGCTAAAGTATCAATGACCTGTTTCAGTCATTTACTATCATCCTGACTGTCTATCCATTCTGCTAAACTATCTATGTTCTGTTTCAGTCAATTACTAACATCCTGACTGTCTGTCCATTCTGATAAACTTTCAATGTCCTGTTTCAGTCAATTACTAACATCCTGACTCTCTGTCCATTCTGCAAAACTATCAGTGTCCTGTTTCAGTCAATTACTATCATCCTGACTGTCTGTCCATTCTGCTAAACTATCAATGTCCTGTTTCAGTCAATTACTATCATCCAGACTGTCTGTCCATTCTGCTAATCTCTCAATGTCCTGTTTCAGTCAATTACTATCATCCAGACTGTCTGTCCATTCTGCTAATCTATCCATGTCCTTTTTCAGTCAATTACTATCATCCTGACTGTCTGTCCATTCTGCTAATATATCCATGTCCTGTTTCAGTCAATTACTATCATCCAGACTGTCTGTCCATTCTGCTAATCTATCCATGTCCTTTTTCAGTCAATTACTATCATCCTGACTGTCTATCCATTCTGCTAACCTATCAATGTCATGTTTCAGTCAATTACTATCATCCTGACTGTCTGTCCATTCTGCTAAATTATCAATGTCCTGTTTCAGTCAATTACTATCATCCTGACTGTCTGTCCATTCTGCTAAACTATCAATGACCTGTTTCAGTCAATTACTATCATCCTGACTGTCTGTCCATTCTGCTAAACTATCAATGACCTGTTTCAGTCATTTACTATCATCCTGACTGTCTATCCATTCTGCTAAACTATCTATGTTCTGTTTCAGTCAATGACTATCATTCTGACTGTCTATCCATTCTGCTAAACTATCCATGTCCTGTTTCAGTCAATTACTATCATCCTGACTGTCTGTCCATTCTGCTAAACTATCAATGTCCTGTTTCAGTCAATTACTATCATCCTGACTGTCTGTCCATTCTGCTATACTACCCATGTCCTGCTTCAGTCAATTACTATCATCCTGACTGTCTTTCTTTTCTGCTAAACTATCAATGTCCTGTTTCAGTCAATTACTATCATCCTGACTGTCTATCCATTCTGCTAAACTATCCATGTCCTGCTTCAGTCAATTACTATCATCCTGACTGTCTGTCCATTCTGCTAAACTATCAATGTCCTGTTTCAGTCAATTACTATCATCCTGACTGTCTGTCCATTCTGCTAAACTATCCAAGTCCTATTTCAGTCATTTACTATCATCCTGACTGTCTGTCCATTCTGCTAAACTATCAATGACCTGTTTCAGTCATTTACTATCATCCTGACTGTCTATCCATTCTGCTAAACTATCTATGTTCTGTTACAGTCAATTACTATCATCCTGACTGTCTGTCCATTCTGCTAAACTTTCAATGTCCTGTTTCAGTCAATTACTAACATCCTGACTCTCTGTCCATTCTGCTAAACTATCAATGTCCTGTTTCAGTCAATTACTATCATCCTGACTGTCTGTCCATTCTGCTATACTACCCATGTCCTGCTTCAGTCAATTACTATCATCCTGACTGTCTTTCTTTTCTGCTAAACTATCAATGTCCTGTTTCAGTCAATTACTATCATCCTGACTGTCTATCCATTCTGCTAAACTATCCATGTCCTGTTTCAGTCAATTACTATCATCCTGACTGTCTGTCCATTCTCCTAAACTATCAATGTCCTGTTTCAGTCAATTACTATCATCCTGACTGTCTCTCCATTCTGCTAAACTATCCAAGTCCTGTTTCAGTCATTTACTATCATCCTGACTGTCTGTCCATTCTGCTAAACTATCCATGTCCTGTTTCAGTCAATTACTATCATCCTGACTGTCTGTCCATTCTACTAAACTAACAATGTCCTGTTTCAGTCAATTGCTATCATCCTGATCCTCTCTCCATTCTAATTATCTATGTCCTGTTTCAGTCAATTACTATCGTCCTGACTGTCTTTCTTTTCTGCTAAACTATCAATGTCCTGTTTCAGTCATTTACTATCATCCTGACTGTCTATCCATTCTGCTAAACTATCTGTGTTCTGTTACAGTCAATTACTATCATCCTGACTGTCTGTCCATTCTGCTAAACTATCAATGTCCTGTTTCAGTCAATTACTATCATCCTGACTGTCTGTCCATTCTGCTAAACTTTCAATGTCCTGTTTCAGTCAATTACTATCATCCTGACTGTCTGTCCATTCTGCTAAACTATCAATGTCCTGTTTCAGTCAATTACTATCATCCTGACTGTCTGTCCATTCTGCTAAACTTTCAATGTCCTGTTTCAGTCAATTACTATCATCCTGACTGTCAGTCCATTCTGCTAAACTATCAATGTCCTGTTTCAGTCAATTACTATCATCCTGACTGTCTGTCCATTCTGCTAAACTATCAATGTCCTGTTTCAGTCAATTACTAACATCCTGACTGTCTGTCCATTCTGCTAAACTATCAATGTCCTGTTTCAGACAATTACTATCATCCTGACTGTCTGTCCATTCTGCTAAACTATCAATATCCTGTTTCAGTCAATTACTATCATCCTGAATGTCTGTCCATTCTGCTAAACTATCCAAGTCCTATTTCAGTCAATTACTATCATCCTGACTGTCTGTCCATTCTGCTAAACTATCAATGTCCTGTTTCAGTCAATTACTATCATCCTGACTGTCTATCCATTCTGCTAAACTATCAATGTCCTGTTTCAGTCAATTACTATCATCCTGACTGTCTGTCCATTCTGCTAAACTATCAATGTCCTGTTTCAGTCAATTACTATCATCCTGACTGTCTATCCATTCTGCTAAACTATCAATGTCCTGTTTCAGTCAATTACTATCATCCAGACTGTCTGTCCATTCTGCTAATCTATCCATGTCCTGTTTCAGTCAATTACTATCATCCAGACTGTCTGTCCATTCTGCTAAATTATCAATGTCCTGTTTCAGTCAATTACTATCATCCTGACTGTCTGTCCATTCTGCTAAATTATCAATGTCCTGTTTCAGTCAATTACTATCATCCTGACTGTCTATCCATACTGCTAACCTATCAATGTCCTGTTTCAGTCAATTACTATCATCCTGACTGTCTGTCCATTCTGCTAAATTATCAATGTCCTGTTTCAGTCAATTACTATCATCCTGACTATCTGTCCATTCTGCTAAACTATCAATGACCTGTTTCAGTCATTTACTATCATCCTGACTGTCTATCCATTCTGCTAAACTATCTGTGTTCTGTTACAGTCAATTACTATCATCCTGACTGTCTGTCCATTCTGCTAAACTATCAATGTCCTGTTTCAGTCAATTACTATCATCCTGACTGTCTGTCCATTCTGCTAAACTTTCAATGTCCTGTTTCAGTCAATTACTAACATCCTGACTGTCTGTCCATTCTGCTAAACTATCAATGTCCTGTTTCAGACAATTACTATCATCCTGAATGTCTGTCCATTCTGCTAAACTATCCAAGTCCTATTTCAGTCATTTACTATCATCCTGACTGTCTGTCCATTCTGCTAAACTATCAATGTCCTGTTTCAGTCAATTACTATCATCCTGACTGTCTGTCCATTCTGCTAATCTATCCATGTCCTGTTTCAGTCAATTACTATCATCCTGACTGTCTGTCCATTCTGCTAAACTGTCAATGTCCTGTTTCAGTCAATTACTATCATCCTGACTGTCTGTCCATTCTGCTAAACTATCAATGTCCTGTTTCAGTCAATTACTATCATCCTGACTGATAGTTTAGCAGAATGGACAGACAGTCAGGATGATAGTAATTGACTGAAACAGGACATTGATAGTTTAGCAGAATGGACAGACAATGTCCTGTTTCAGTCAATTACTATCATCCTGACTGTCTGTCCATTCTGCTAAACTATCAATGACCTGTTTCAGTCATTTACTATCATCCTGACTGTCTATTCATTCTGCTAAACTATCTATGTTCTGTTACAGTCAATTACTATCATCCTGACTGTCTGTCCATTCTGCTAAACTTTCAATGTCCTGTTTCAGTCAATTACTAACATCCTGACTGTCTGTCCATTCTGCTAAACTATCCATGTCCTGTTTCAGTCAATTACTATCATCCTGACAGTCTGTCCATTCTGCTAAACTATCCATGTCCTGTTTCAGTCAATTACTATCATCCTGACTCTCTGTCCATTCTGCTAAACTATCAATGTCCTGTTTCAGTCAATTACTATCATCCTGACTGTCTGTCCATTCTGCTAAACTATCCATGTCCTGTTTCAGTCAATTACTATCATCCAGACTGTCTGTCCATTCTGCTAAACTATCAATGTCCTGTTTCAGTCAATTACTATCATCCTGACTGTCTGTCCATTCTGCTAAATTATCAATGTCCTGTTTCAGTCAATTACTATCATCCTGACTATCTGTCCATTCTGCTAAATTATCAATGTCCTGTTTCAGTCAATTACTATCATCCAGACTGTCTGTCCATTCTGCTAAACTATCCATGTCCTGTTTCAGTCAATTACTATCATCCTGACTGTCTGTCCATTCTGCTAAACTATCCATGTCCTGTTTCAGTCAATTACTATCATCCTGACTGTCTGTCCATTCTGCTAATCTATCCATGTCCTTTTTCAGTCAATTACTATCATCCTGACTGTCTGTCCATTCTGCTAACCTATCAATGTCCTGTTTCAGTCAATTACTATCATCCTGACTGTCTGTCCATTCTGCTAAATTATCAATGTCCTGTTTCAGTCAATTACTATCATCCTGACTGTCTGTCCATTCTGCTAAACTATCAATGACCTGTTTCAGTCAATTACTATCATCCTGACTGTCTGTCCATTCTGCTAAACTATCTATGTTCTGTTACAGTCAATTACTATCATCCTGACTGTCTGTCCAATCTGCTAAACTATCAATGTCCTGTTTCAGTCAATTACTAACATCCTGACTGTCTGTCCATTCTGCTAAACTATCAATGTCCTGTTTCAGTCAATTACTATCATCCTGACTGTCTATCCATTCTGCTATACTACCCATGTCCTGCTTCAGTCAATTACTATCATCCTGACTGTCTGTCCATTCTGCTAAACTATCCATGTCCTGTTTCAATCAATTACTATCATCCTGACTGTCTGTCCATTCTGCTAAATTATCAATATCCTGTTTCAGTCAATAACTATCATCCTGACTGTCTGTCCATTCTACTAAACTAACAATGTCATGTTTCAGTCAATTACTATCATCCTGATCCTCTGTCCATTCTAATTATCTATGTCCTGTTTCAGTCAATTACTATCGTCCTGACTGTCTGTCCATTCTGCTAAATTATCCATGTCCTGTTTCAGTCATTTACTATCATCCTGACTGTCTGTCCATTCTGCTAAACTATCCATGTCCTATTTCAGACAATAACTATCATCCTGACTGTCTATCCATGCTGCTGAACTATCCAAGTCCTGTTTCAGTCAATTACTATCATCCTGACTGTCTGTCCATTCTGCTAAACTATCAATGTCCTGTTTCAGTCAATTACTATCATCCTGACTGTCTGTCCATTCTGCTAAACTATCAATGTCCTGTTTCAGTCAATTACTATCATCCTGACTGTCTATCCATTCTGCTAAACTATCCATGTCCTATTTCAGACAATAACTATCATCCTGACTGTCTATCCATGCTGCTAAACTATCCATGTCCTGTTTCAGTCAATTACTATCATCCTGACTGTCTGTCCATTCTGCTAAACTATCCATGTCCTATTTCAGACAATAACTATCATCCTGACTGTCTATCCATGCTGCTAAACTATCCATGTCCTGTTTCAGTCAATTACTATCATCCTGACTGTCTGTCAATTCTGCTAAACTATCCATGTCCTGTTTCAGTCATTTGCTATCATCCTGACTGTCTGTCAATTCTGCTAAACTATCCATGTCCTGTTTCAGTCAATTACTATCATCCTGACTGTCTGTCAATTCTGCTAAACTATCCATGTCCTGTTTCAGTCAATTACTATCATCCTGACAGTCTGTCCATTCTGCTAAATTATCCATGTCCTGTTTCAGTCATTTACTATCATCCTGACTGTCTGTCCATTCTGCTAAACTATCCATGTCCTGTTTCAGTCAATTACTATCATCCTGACTGTCTATCCATTCTGATAACCTATCAATGTGCTGTTTCATTCAATTACTATCATCCTGACTGTCTGTCCATTCTGCTAAACTATCAATATCCTGTTTCAGTCAATTACTATCATCCTGAATGTCTGTCCATTCTGCTAAACTATCCAAGTCCTATTTCAGTCAATTACTATCATCCTGACTGTCTGTCCATTCTGCTAAACTATCAATGTCCTGTTTCAGTCAATTACTATCATCCTGACTGTCTATCCATTCTGCTAAACTATCAATGTCCTGTTTCAGTCAATTACTATCATCCTGACTGTCTGTCCATTCTGCTAAACTATCAATGTCCTGTTTCAGTCAATTACTATCATCCTGACTGTCTATCCATTCTGCTAAACTATCAATGTCCTGTTTCAGTCAATTACTATCATCCAGACTGTCTGTCCATTCTGCTAATCTATCCATGTCCTGTTTCAGTCAATTACTATCATCCAGACTGTCTGTCCATTCTGCTAAATTATCAATGTCCTGTTTCAGTCAATTACTATCATCCTGACTGTCTGTCCATTCTGCTAAATTATCAATGTCCTGTTTCAGTCAATTACTATCATCCTGACTGTCTATCCATACTGCTAACCTATCAATGTCCTGTTTCAGTCAATTACTATCATCCTGACTGTCTGTCCATTCTGCTAAATTATCAATGTCCTGTTTCAGTCAATTACTATCATCCTGACTATCTGTCCATTCTGCTAAACTATCAATGACCTGTTTCAGTCATTTACTATCATCCTGACTGTCTATCCATTCTGCTAAACTATCTGTGTTCTGTTACAGTCAATTACTATCATCCTGACTGTCTGTCCATTCTGCTAAACTATCAATGTCCTGTTTCAGTCAATTACTATCATCCTGACTGTCTGTCCATTCTGCTAAACTTTCAATGTCCTGTTTCAGTCAATTACTATCATCCTGACTGTCTATCCATTCTGCTAAACTATCTGTGTTCTGTTACAGTGAATTACTATCATCCTGACTGTCTGTCCATTCTGCTAAACTATCAATGTCCTGTTTCAGTCAATTACTATCATCCTGACTGTCTGTCCATTCTGCTAAACTATCCATGTCCTGTTTCAGTCAATTACTAACATCCTGACTGTCTGTCCATTCTGCTAAACTTTCAATGTCCTGTTTCAGTCAATTACTATCATCCTGACTGTCTGTCCATTCTGCTAAACTATCAATGTCCTGTTTCAGTCAATTACTAACATCCTGACTGTCTGTCCATTCTGCTAAACTATCAATGTCCTGTTTCAGACAATTACTATCATCCTGAATGTCTGTCCATTCTGCTAAACTATCCAAGTCCTATTTCAGTCATTTACTATCATCCTGACTGTCTGTCCATTCTGCTAAACTATCAATGTCCTGTTTCAGTCAATTACTATCATCCTGACTGTCTGTCCATTCTGCTAATCTATCCATGTCCTGTTTCAGTCAATTACTATCATCCTGACTGTCTGTCCATTCTGCTAAACTGTCAATGTCCTGTTTCAGTCAATTACTATCATCCTGACTGTCTGTCCATTCTGCTAAACTATCAATGTCCTGTTTCAGTCAATTACTATCATCCTGACTGTCTATCCATTCTGCTAAACTATCAATGTCCTGTTTCAGTCAATTACTATCATCCTGACTGTCTATCCATTCTGCTAAACTATCCATGTCCTGTTTCAGTCAATTACTATCATCCAGACTGTCTGTCCATTCTGCTAATCTATCCATGTCCTTTTTCAGTCAATTACTATCATCCTGACTGTCTATCCATTCTGCTAACCTATCAATGTCCTGTTTCAGTCAATTACTATCATCCTGACTGTCTGTCCATTCTGCTAAATTATCAATGTCCTGTTTGAGTCAATTACTATCATCCTGACTGTCTGTCCATTCTGCTAAACTATCAGTGACCTGTTTCAGTCAATTACTATCATCCTGACTGTCTGTCCATTCTGCTAAACTATCAATGACCTGTTTCAGTCATTTACTATCATCCTGACTGTCTATTCATTCTGCTAAACTATCTATGTTCTGTTACAGTCAATTACTAACATCCTGACTGTCTGTCCATTCTGCTAAACTATCAATGTCCTGTTTCAGTCAATTACTAACATCCTGACTGTCTGTCCATTCTGCTAAACAATCAATGTCCTGTTTCAGTCAATTACTATCATCCAGACTGTCTGTCCATTCTGCTAAACTATCCATGTCCTGTTTCAGTCAATTACTATCATCCTGACTGTCTGTCCATTCTGCTAATCTATCAATGTCCTGTTTCAGTCAATTACTATCATCCAGACTGTCTGTCCATTCTGCTAAACTATCAATGTCCTGTTTCAGTCAATTACTATCATCCTGACTGTCTGTCCATTCTGCTAAATTATCAATGTCCTGTTTCAGTCAATTACTATCATCCTGACTGTCTGTCCATTCTGCTAAATTATCAATGTCCTGTTTCAGTCAATTACTATCATCCAGACTGTCTGTCCATTCTGCTAAACTATCCATGTCCTGTTTCAGTCAATTACTATCATCCTGACTGTCTGTCCATTCTGCTAAACTATCCATGTCCTGTTTCAGTCAATTACTATCATCCTGACTGTCTGTCCATTCAGCTAATCTATCCATGTCCTTTTTCAGTCAATTACTATCATCCTGACTGTCTGTCCATTCTGCTAACCTATCAATGTCCTGTTTCAGTCAATTACTATCATCCTGACTGTCTGTCCATTCTGCTAAATTATCAATGTCCTGTTTCAGTCAATTACTATCATCCTGACTGTCTGTCCATTCTGCTAAACTATCAATGACCTGTTTCAGTCAATTACTATCATCCTGACTGTCTGTCCATTCTGCTAAACTATCTATGTTCTGTTACAGTCAATTACTATCATCCTGACTGTCTGTCCAATCTGCTAAACTATCAATGTCCTGTTTCAGTCAATTACTAACATCCTGACTGTCTGTCCATTCTGCTAAACTATCAATGTCCTGTTTCAGTCAATTACTATCATCCTGACTGTCTATCCATTCTGCTATACTACCCATGTCCTGCTTCAGTCAATTACTATCATCCTGACTGTCTGTCCATTCTGCTAAACTATCCATGTCCTGTTTCAATCAATTACTATCATCCTGACTGTCTGTGCATTCTGCTAAATTATCAATATCCTGTTTCAGTCAATAACTATCATCCTGACTGTCTGTCCATTCTGCTAAATTATCAATATCCTGTTTCAGTCAATAACTATCATCCTGACTGTCTATCCATTCTACTAAACTAACAATGTCATGTTTCAGTCAATTACTATCATCCTGATCCTCTGTCCATTCTAATTATCTATGTCCTGTTTCAGTCAATTACTATCATCCTGACTGTCTGTCCATTCTGCTAAATTATCAATATCCTGTTTCAGTCAATAACTATCATCCTGACTGTCTGTCCATTCTACTAAACTAACAATGTCATGTTTCAGTCAATTACTATCATCCTGATCCTCTGTCCATTCTAATTATCTATGTCCTGTTTCAGTCAATTACTATCGTCCTGACTGTCTGTCCATTCTGCTAAATTATCCATGTCCTGTTTCAGTCATTTACTATCATCCTGACTGTCTGTCCATTCTGCTAAACTATCCATGTCCTATTTCAGACAATAACTATCATCCTGACTGTCTATCCATGCTGCTGAACTATCCAAGTCCTGTTTCAGTCAATTACTATCATCCTGACTGTCTGTCCATTCTGCTAAACTATCAATGTCCTGTTTCAGTCAATTACTATCATCCTGACTGTCTGTCCATTCTGCTAAACTATCAATGTCCTGTTTCAGTCAATTACTATCATCCTGACTGTCTATCCATTCTGCTAAACTATCCATGTCCTATTTCAGACAATAACTATCATCCTGACTGTCTATCCATGCTGCTAAACTATCCATGTCCTGTTTCAGTCAATTACTATCATCCTGACTGTCTGTCCATTCTTCTAAACTATCCATGTCCTATTTCAGACAATAACTATCATCCTGACTGTCTATCCATGCTGCTAAACTATCCATGTCCTGTTTCAGTCAATTACTATCATCCTGACTGTCTGTCAATTCTGCTAAACTATCCATGTCCTGTTTCAGTCATTTACTATCATCCTGACTGTCTGTCAATTCTGCTAAACTATCCATGTCCTGTTTCAGTCAATTACTATCATCCTGACTGTCTGTCAATTCTGCTAAACTATCCATGTCCTGTTTCAGTCAATTACTATCATCCTGACAGTCTGTCCATTCTGCTAAATTATCCATGTCCTGTTTCAGTCATTTACTATCATCCTGACTGTCTGTCCATTCTGCTAAATTATCCATGTCCTGTTTCAGTCAATTACTATCATCCTGACTGTCTATCCATTCTGATAACCTATCAATGTGCTGTTTCATTCAATTACTATCATCCTGACTGTCTGTCCATTCTGCTAAACTATCAATGTCCTGTTTCAGTCAATTACTATCATCCAGACTGTCTGTCCATTCTGCTAAACTATCCATGTCCTGTTTCAGTCAATTACTATCATCCTGACTGTCTGTCCATTCTGCTAATCTATCAATGTCCTGTTTCAGTCAATTACTATCATCCAGACTGTCTGTCCATTCTGCTAAACTATCAATGTCCTGTTTCAGTCAATTACTATCATCCTGACTGTCTGTCCATTCTGCTAAATTATCAATGTCCTGTTTCAGTCAATTACTATCATCCTGACTGTCTGTCCATTCTGCTAAATTATCAATGTCCTGTTTCAGTCAATTACTATCATCCAGACTGTCTGTCCATTCTGCTGAACTATCCATGTCCTGTTTCAGTCAATTACTATCATCCTGACTGTCTGTCCATTCTGCTAAACTATCCATGTCCTGTTTCAGTCAATTACTATCATCCTGACTGTCTGTCCATTCTGCTAATCTATCCATGTCCTTTTTCAGTCAATTACTATCATCCTGACTGTCTGTCCATTCTGCTAACCTATCAATGTCCTGTTTCAGTCAATTACTATCATCCTGACTGTCTGTCCATTCTGCTAAATTATCAATGTCCTGTTTCAGTCAATTATTATCATCCTGACTGTCTGTCCATGCTGCTAAACTATCAATGACCTGTTTCAGTCAATTACTATCATCCTGACTGTCTGTCCATTCTGCTAAACTATCTATGTTCTGTTACAGTCAATTACTATCATCCTGACTGTCTGTCCAATCTGCTAAACTATCAATGTCCTGTTTCAGTCAATTACTAACATCCTGACTGTCTGTCCATTCTGCTAAACTATCAATGTCCTGTTTCAGTCAATTACTATCATCCTGACTGTCTATCCATTCTGCTATACTACCCATGTCCTGCTTCAGTCAATTACTATCATCCTGACTGTCTGTCCATTCTGCTAAACTATCCATGTCCTGTTTCAATCAATTACTATCATCCTGACTGTCTGTGCATTCTGCTAAATTATCAATATCCTGTTTCAGTCAATAACTATCATCCTGACTGTCTGTCCATTCTGCTAAATTATCAATATCCTGTTTCAGTCAATAACTATCATCCTGACTGTCTATCCATTCTACTAAACTAACAATGTCATGTTTCAGTCAATTACTATCATCCTGATCCTCTGTCCATTCTAATTATCTATGTCCTGTTTCAGTCAATTACTATCATCCTGACTGTCTGTCCATTCTGCTAAATTATCAATATCCTGTTTCAGTCAATAACTATCATCCTGACTGTCTGTCCATTCTACTAAACTAACAATGTCATGTTTCAGTCAATTACTATCATCCTGATCCTCTGTCCATTCTAATTATCTATGTCCTGTTTCAGTCAATTACTATCGTCCTGACTGTCTGTCCATTCTGCTAAATTATCCATGTCCTGTTTCAGTCATTTACTATCATCCTGACTGTCTGTCCATTCTGCTAAACTATCCATGTCCTATTTCAGACAATAACTATCATCCTGACTGTCTATCCATGCTGCTGAACTATCCAAGTCCTGTTTCAGTCAATTACTATCATCCTGACTGTCTGTCCATTCTGCTAAACTATCAATGTCCTGTTTCAGTCAATTACTATCATCCTGACTGTCTGTCCATTCTGCTAAACTATCAATGTCCTGTTTCAGTCAATTACTATCATCCTGACTGTCTATCCATTCTGCTAAACTATCCATGTCCTATTTCAGACAATAACTATCATCCTGACTGTCTATCCATGCTGCTAAACTATCCATGTCCTGTTTCAGTCAATTACTATCATCCTGACTGTCTGTCCATTCTGCTAAACTATCCATGTCCTATTTCAGACAATTACTATCATCCTGACTGTCTGTCAATTCTGCTAAACTATCCATGTCCTGTTTCAGTCATTTACTATCATCCTGACTGTCTGTCAATTCTGCTAAACTATCCATGTCCTGTTTCAGTCAATTACTATCATCCTGACTGTCTGTCAATTCTGCTAAACTATCCATGTCCTGTTTCAGTCAATTACTATCATCCTGACAGTCTGTCCATTCTGCTAAATTATCCATGTCCTGTTTCAGTCATTTACTATCATCCTGACTGTCTGTCCATTCTGCTAAATTATCCATGTCCTGTTTCAGTCAATTACTATCATCCTGACTGTCTATCCATTCTGATAACCTATCAATGTGCTGTTTCATTCAATTACTATCATCCTGACTGTCTGTCCATTCTGCTAAACTATCAATGTCCTGTTTCAGTCAATTACTATCATCCTGACTGTCTGTCCATTCTGCTAAACTATCAATGTCCTGTTTCATTCAATTACTATCATCCTGACTGTCTGTCCATTCTGCTAAACTATCAATGTCCTGTTTCAGTCAATTACTATCATCCTGACTGTCTGTCCATTCTGCTAAACTATCCATGTCCTGTTTCAGTCAATTACTATCATCCTGACTGTCTGTCCATTCTGCTAAACTATCCATGTCCTATTTCAGACAATAACTATCATCCTGACTGTCTGTCCATTCTGCTAAACTATCAATGTCCTGTTTCAGACAATTATTATCATCCTGACTGTCTGTCCATTCTGCTAAACTATCCAAGTCCTGTTTCAGTCATTTACTATCATCCTGACTGTCTGTCCATTCTGCTAAACTATCCAAGTCCTGTTTCAGTCATTTACTATCATCCTGACAGTCTGTTCAGTCTGCTAAACTATCAATGTCATGTTTCAGTCAATTACTATCATCCTGACTGTCTATCCATTCTGCTAATCTATCCATGTCCTGTTTCAGTCAATTACTATCATCCTGACTGTCTATCCATTCTGCTAAACTATCAATGTCCTGTTTCAGTCAATTACTATCATCCTGACTGTCTGTCCATTCTGCTAAACAATCAATGTCCTGTTTCAGTCAATTACTATCATCCTGACTGTCTGTCCATTCTGCTAAACTATCAATGTCCTGTTTCAGTCAATTACTATCATCCTGACTGTCTATCCATTCTGCTAAACTATCCATGTCCTGTTTCAGTCAATTACTATCATCCTGACTGTCTATCCATTCTGCTAATCTATCAATGTCCTGTTTCAGTCAATTACTATCATCCTGACTGTCTGTCCATTCTGCTAAACTATCCATGTCCTGTTTCAGTCAATTACTATCATCCTGACTGTCTGTCCATTCTGCTAAACAATCAATGTCCTGTTTCAGTCAATTACTATCATCCTGACTGTCTGTCCATTCTGCTAAACTATCAATGTCCTGTTTCAGTCAATTACTATCATCCTGACTGTCTGTCCATTCTGCTAAACTATCAATGTCCTGTTTCAGTCAATTACTATCATCCTGACTGTCTGTCCATTCTGCTAAACTATCCATGTCCTGTTTCAGTCAATTACTATCATCCTGACTGTCTGTCCATTCTGCTAAACAATCAATGTCCTGTTTCAGTCAATTACTATCATCCTGACTGTCTGTCCATTCTGCTAAACTATCAATGTCCTGTTTCAGTCAATTACTATCATCCTGACTGTCTGTCCATTCTGCTAAACTATCAATGTCCTGTTTCAGTCAATTACTATCATCCTGACTGTCTGTCCATTCTGCTAAACTATCAATGTCCTGTTTCAGTCAATTACTATCATCCTGACTGTCTGTCCATTCTGCTAAACTATCCATGTCCTGTTTCAGTCAATTACTATCATCCTGACTGTCTATCCATTCTGCTAATCTATCAATGTCCTGTTTCAGTCAATTACTATCATCCTGACTGTCTGTCCATTCTGCTAAACTATCAATGTCCTGTTTCAGTCAATTACTATCATCCTGACTGTCTGTCCATTCTGCTAAACTATCAATGTCCTGTTTCAGTCAATTACTATCATCCTGACTGTCTGTCCATTCTGCTAAACTATCCATGTCCTGTTTCAGTCAATTACTATCATCCTGACTGTCTATCCATTCTGCTAATCTATCAATGTCCTGTTTCAGTCAATTACTATCATCCTGACTGTCTGTCCATTCTGCTAAACAATCAATGTCCTGTTTCAGTCAATTACTATCATCCTGACTGTCTATCCATTCTGCTAATCTATCAATGTCCTGTTTCAGTCAATTACTATCATCCTGACTGTCTGTCCATTCTGCTAAACTATCAATGTCCTGTTTCAGTCAATTACTATCATCCTGACTGTCTGTCCATTCTGCTAAACTATCAATGTCCTGTTTCAGTCAATTACTATCATCCTGACTGTCTATCCATTCTGCTAATCTATCAATGTCCTGTTTCAGTCAATTACTATCATCCTGACTGTCTATCCATTCTGCTAATCTATCAATGTCCTGTTTCAGTCAATTGCTATCATCCTGACTGTCTGTCCATTCTGCTAAACTATCAATGTCCTGTTTCAGTCAATTACTGTCATCCTGACTGTCTGTCCATTCTGCTAAACTATCAATGTCCTGTTTCAGTCAATTACTATCATCCTGACTGTCTGTCCATTCTGCTAAACTATCAATGTCCTGTTTCAGTCAATTACTATCATCCTGACTGTCTGTCCATTCTGCTAAACTATCCATATCCTGTTTCAGTCAATTACTATCATCCTGACTCTCTGTCCATTCTGCTAAACTATCAATGTCCTGTTTCAGTCAATTACTGTCATCCTGACTGTCTGTCCATTCTGCTAAACTATCAATGTCCTGTTTCAGTCAATGACTATCATCCTGACTCTCTGTCCATTCTGCTAAACTATCAATGTCCTGTTTCAGTCAATTACTGTCATCCTGACTGTCTGTCCATTCTGCTAATCTATCAATGTCCTGTTTCAGTCAATGACTATCATCCTGACTGTCTGTCCATTCTGCTAAACTATCAATGTCCTGTTTCAGTCAATTACTATCATCCTGACTGTCTGTCCATTCTGCTAAACTATCAATGTCCTGTTTCAGTCAATGACTATCATCCTGACTCTCTGTCCATTCTGCTAAACTATCAATGTCCTGTTTCAGTCAATTACTGTCATCCTGACTGTCTGTCCATTCTGCTAATCTATCAATGTCCTGTTTCAGTCAATTACTATCATCCTGACTGTCTGTCCATTCTGCTAATCTGTCAATGTCCTGTTTCAGTCAATTACTATCATCCTGACTCTCTGTCCATTCTGCTAATCTATCAATGTCCTGTTTCAGTCAATTACTATCATCCTGACTGTCCGTCCATTCTGCTAAACTATCCATGTCCTGTTTCAGTCAATTACTATCATCCTGACTGTCTGTCCATTCTGCTAAACTATCCATGTCCTGTTTCAGTCAATTACTATCATCCTGACTGTCTGTCCATTCTGCTAAACTATCAATGTCCTGTTTCAGTCAATTACTATCATCCTGACTGTCTGTCCATTCTGCTAAACTATCAATGTCCTGTTTCAGTCAATTACTATCATCCTGACTGTCTGTCCATTCTGCTAATCTATCAATGTCCTGTTTCAGTCAATTACTATCATCCTGACTGTCTATCCATTCTGCTAAACTATCAATGTCCTGTTTCAGTCAATTACTATCATCCTGATCCTCTGTCCATTCTGCTAAACTATCAATGTCCTGTTTCAGTCAATTACTATCATCCTGACTGTCTATCCATTCTGCTAAACTATCCATGTCCTGTTTCAGTCAATTACTATCATCCTGACTGTCTGTCCATTCTGCTAAACTATCAATGTCCTGTTTCAGTCAATTACTATCATCCTGACTGTCTGTCCATTCTGCTAAACTATCAATGTCCTGTTTCAGTCATTTACTATCATCCTGACTGTCTGTCCATTCTGCTAAACTATCCATCTCCTGTTTCAGTCAATTACTATCATCCTGACTGTCTGTCCATTCTGCTAAACAATCAATGTCCTGTTTCAGTCAATTACTATCATCCTGACTGTCTGTCCATTCTGCGAAACTATCAATGTCCTGTTTCAGTCAATTACTATCATCCTGACTGTCTGTCCATTCTGCTAAACTATCCATGTCCTGTTTCAGTCAATTACTATCATCCTGACTGTCTGTCCATTCTGCTAAACTATCAATGTCCTGTTTCAGTCAATTACTATCATCCTGCCTGTCTATCCATTCTGCTAAACTATCCATGTCCTGTTTCTGTCAATTACTATCATCCTGACTGTCTGTCCATTCTGCGAAACTATCAATGTCCTGTTTCAGTCAATTACTATCATCCTGCCTGTCTATCCATTCTGCTAAACTATCCATGTCCTGTTTCATTCAATTACTATCATCCTGACTGTCTGTCCATACTGCTAAACTATCAATGTCCTATTTCAGTCAATTACTATCATCCTGACTCTCTGTCCATTCGGCTAACCTATCAATGTCCTGTTTCAGTCAATTACTATCATCCTGACTGTCTGTCCATTCTGCTAACCTATCAATGTCCTGTTTCAGTCAATTACTATAATTCTGACTGTCTGTCCATTCTGCTAACCTATCAATGTCCTGTTTCAGTCAATGACTATCATCCTGACTGTCTGTCCATTCTGCTAAACAATCAATGTCCTGTTTCAGTCAATTACTATCATCCTGACTGTCTGTCCATTCTGCTAAACTATCAATGTCCTGTTTCAGTCAATTACTATCATCCTGACTGTCTGTCCATTCTGCTAAACTATCAATGTCCTGTTTCAGTCAATTACTATCATCCTGACTGTCTGTCCATTCTGCTAAACTATCCATGTCCTGTTTCAGTCAATTACTATCATCCTGACTGTCTATCCATTCTGCTAAACTATCCATGTCCGGTTTCAGTCAATTACTATCATCCTGACTGTCTGTCCATTCTGCTAAACTATCAATGTCCTGTTTCAGTCAATTACTATCATCCTGACTGTCTGTCCATTCTGCTAAACTATCCATGTCCTGTTTCAGTCAATTACTATCATCCTGACTGTCTATCCATTCTGCTAAACTATCCATGTCCTGTTCCAGTCAATTACTATCATCCTGACTGTCTGTCCATTCTGCGAAACTATCAATGTCATATTTCAGTCAATTACTATCATCCTGACTGTCTGTCCATTCTGCTAAACTATCCAAGTCCTGTTTCAGTCAATTACTATCATCCTGACTGTCTGTCCATTCTGCTAAACTATCAATGTCCTATTTCAGTCAATTACTATCATCCTGACTCTCTGTCCATTCGGCTAACGTATCAATGTCCTGTTTCAGTCAATTACTATCATCCTGACTCTCTGTCCATTCGGCTAACCTATCAATGTCCTGTTTCAGTCAATTACTATCATCCTGACTGTCTGTCCATTCTGCTAACCTATCAATGTCCTGTTTCAGTCAATTACTGTCATCCTGACTGTCTGTCCATTCTGCTAATCTATCAATGTCCTGTTTCAGTCAATTACTATCATCCTGACTGTCTGTCCATTCTGCTAAACTATCAATGTCCTGTTTCAGTCAATGACTATCATCCTGACTCTCTGTCCATTCTGCTAAACTATCCATGTCCTGTTTCAGTCAATTACTATCATCCTGACTGTCTGTCCATTCTGCTAAACTATCCATGTCCTGTTTCAGTCAATTACTATCATCCTGACTGTCTGTCCATACTGCTAAACTATCAATGTCCTGTTTCAGTCAATTACTATCATCCTGACTGTCTGTCCATTCTGCTAACCTATCAATGTCCTGTTTCAGTCAATTACTGTCATCCTGACTGTCTGTCCATTCTGCTAATCTATCAATGTCCTGTTTCAGTCAATTACTATCATCCTGACTGTCTGTCCATTCTGCTAAACTATCAATGTCCTGTTTCAGTCAATGACTATCATCCTGACTCTCTGTCCATTCTGCTAAACTATCCATGTCCTGTTTCAGTCAATTACTATCATCCTGACTGTCTATCCATTCTGCTAAACTATCAATGTCCTGTTTCAGTCAATTACTATCATCCTGACTGTCTGTCCATTCTGCTAAACTATCCATGTCCTGTTTCAGTCAATGACTATCATTCTGACTGTCTATCCATTCTGCTAAACAATCAATGTCCTGTTTCAGTCAATTACTATCATCCTGACTGTCTGTCCATTCTGCTAATCTATCAATGTCCTGTTTCAGTCAATTACTATCATCCTGACTGTCTGTCCATTCTGCTAAACTATCAATGTCCTGTTTCAGTCAATTACTATCATCCTGACTGTCTGTCCATTCTGCGAAACTATCAATGTCCTGTTTCAGTTAATTACTATCATCCTGACTGTCTGTCCATTCTGCTAAACTATCAATGTCCTGTTTCAGTCAATTACTATCATCCTGACTGTCTATCCATTCTGCTAAACAATCAATGTCCTGTTTCAGTCAATTACTATCATCCTGACTGTCTGTCCATTCTGCTAATCTGTCAATGTCCTGTTTCAGTCAATTACTATCATCCTGACTCTCTGTCCATTCTGCTAATCTATCAATGTCCTGTTTCAGTCAATTACTATCATCCTGACTGTCCGTCCATTCTGCTAAACTATCCATGTCCTGTTTCAGTCAATTACTATCATCCTGACTGTCTGTCCATTCTGCTAAACTATCCATGTCCTGTTTCAGTCAATTACTATCATCCTGACTGTCTGTCCATTCTGCTAAACTATCAATGTCCTGTTTCAGTCAATTACTATCATCCTGACTGTCTGTCCATTCTGCTAAACTATCAATGTCCTGTTTCAGTCAATTACTATCATCCTGACTGTCTGTCCATTCTGCTAATCTATCAATGTCCTGTTTCAGTCAATTACTATCATCCTGACTGTCTATCCATTCTGCTAAACTATCAATGTCCTGTTTCAGTCAATTACTATCATCCTGATCCTCTGTCCATTCTGCTAAACTATCAATGTCCTGTTTCAGTCAATTACTATCATCCTGACTGTCTATCCATTCTGCTAAACTATCCATGTCCTGTTTCAGTCAATTACTATCATCTTGACTGTCTGTCCATTCTGCTAAACTATCAATGTCCTGTTTCAGTCAATTACTATCATCCTGACTGTCTGTCCATTCTGCTAAACTATCAATGTCCTGTTTCAGTCATTTACTATCATCCTGACTGTCTGTCCATTCTGCTAAACTATCCATGTCCTGTTTCAGTCAATTACTATCATCCTGACTGTCTGTCCATTCTGCTAAACAATCAATGTCCTGTTTCAGTCAATTACTATCATCCTGACTGTCTGTCCATTCTGCTAAACTATCAATGTCCTGTTTCAGTCAATTACTATCATCCTGACTGTCTGTCCATTCTGCTAAACTATCCATGTCCTGTTTCAGTCAATTACTATCATCCTGACTGTCTGTCCATTCTGCTAAACAATCAATGTCCTGTTTCAGTCAATTACTATCATCCTGACTGTCTGTCCATTCTGCGAAACTATCAATGTCCTGTTTCAGTCAATTACTATCATCCTGACTGTCTGTCCATTCTGCGAAACTATCAATGTCCTGTTTCAGTCAATTACTTTCATCCTGACTGTCTGTCCATTCTGCTAAACTATCAATGTCCTGTTTCAGTCAATTACTATCATCCTGCCTGTCTATCCATTCTGCTAAACTATCCATGTCCTGTTTCAGTCAATTACTATCATCCTGACTGTCTGTCCATTCTGCGAAACTATCAATGTCCTGTTTCAGTCAATTACTATCATCCTGCCTGTCTATCCATTCTGCTAAACTATCCATGTCCTGTTTCAGTCAATTACTATCATCCTGACTGTCTGTCCATACTGCTAAACTATCAATGTCCTATTTCAGTCAATTACTATCATCCTGACTCTCTGTCCATTCGGCTAACCTATCAATGTCCTGTTTCAGTCAATTACTATCATCCTGACTGTCTGTCCATTCTGCTAACCTATCAATGTCCTGTTTCAGTCAATTACTATAATTCTGACTGTCTGTCCATTCTGCAAACCTATCAATGTCCTGTTTCAGTCAATGACTATCATCCTGACTGTCTGTCCATTCTGCTAAACTATCAATGTCCTGTTTCAGTCAGTTACTATCATCCTGACTGTCTGTCCATTCTGCTAAACTATCAATGTCCTGTTTCAGTCAATTACTATCATCCTGACTGTCTATCCATTCTGCTAATCTATCAATGTCCTGTTTCAGTCAATTACTATCATCCTGACTGTCTATCCATTCTGCTAATCTATCAATGTCCTGTTTCAGTCAATTACTATCATCCTGACTGTCTGTCCATTCTGCTAAACTATCAATGTCCTGTTTCAGTCAATTACTGTCATCCTGACTGTCTGTCCATTCTGCTAAACTATCAATGTCCTGTTTCAGTCAATTACTATCATCCTGACTGTCTGTCCATTCTGCTAAACTATCAATGTCCTGTTTCAGTCAATTACTATCATCCTGACTGTCTGTCCATTCTGCTAAACTATCCATATCCTGTTTCAGTCAATTACTATCATCCTGACTCTCTGTCCATTCTGCTAAACTATCAATGTCCTGTTTCAGTCAATTACTGTCATCCTGACTGTCTGTCCATTCTGCTAAACTATCAATGTCCTGTTTCAGTCAATGACTATCATCCTGACTCTCTGTCCATTCTGCTAAACTATCAATGTCCTGTTTCAGTCAATTACTGTCATCCTGACTGTCTGTCCATTCTGCTAATCTATCAATGTCCTGTTTCAGTCAATGACTATCATCCTGACTGTCTGTCCATTCTGCTAAACTATCAATGTCCTGTTTCAGTCAATTACTATCATCCTGACTGTCTGTCCATTCTGCTAAACTATCAATGTCCTGTTTCAGTCAATGACTATCATCCTGACTCTCTGTCCATTCTGCTAAACTATCAATGTCCTGTTTCAGTCAATTACTGTCATCCTGACTGTCTGTCCATTCTGCTAATCTGTCAATGTCCTGTTTCAGTCATTTACTATCATCCTGACTGTCTGTCCATTCTGCTAAACTATCCATGTCCTGTTTCAGTCAATTACTATCATCCTGACTGTCTGTCCATTCTGCTAAACAATCAATGTCCTGTTTCAGTCAATTACTATCATCCTGACTGTCTGTCCATTCTGCTAAACTATCAATGTCCTGTTTCAGTCAATTACTATCATCCTGACTGTCTGTCCATTCTGCTAAACTATCCATGTCCTGTTTCAGTCAATTACTATCATCCTGACTGTCTGTCCATTCTGCTAAACAATCAATGTCCTGTTTCAGTCAATTACTATCATCCTGACTGTCTGTCCATTCTGCGAAACTATCAATGTCCTGTTTCAGTCAATTACTATCATCCTGACTGTCTGTCCATTCTGCGAAACTATCAATGTCCTGTTTCAGTCAATTACTTTCATCCTGACTGTCTGTCCATTCTGCTAAACTATCAATGTCCTGTTTCAGTCAATTACTATCATCCTGCCTGTCTATCCATTCTGCTAAACTATCCATGTCCTGTTTCAGTCAATTACTATCATCCTGACTGTCTGTCCATTCTGCGAAACTATCAATGTCCTGTTTCAGTCAATTACTATCATCCTGCCTGTCTATCCATTCTGCTAAACTATCCATGTCCTGTTTCAGTCAATTACTATCATCCTGACTGTCTGTCCATACTGCTAAACTATCAATGTCCTATTTCAGTCAATTACTATCATCCTGACTCTCTGTCCATTCGGCTAACCTATCAATGTCCTGTTTCAGTCAATTACTATCATCCTGACTGTCTGTCCATTCTGCTAACCTATCAATGTCCTGTTTCAGTCAATTACTATAATTCTGACTGTCTGTCCATTCTGCAAACCTATCAATGTCCTGTTTCAGTCAATGACTATCATCCTGACTGTCTGTCCATTCTGCTAAACTATCAATGTCCTGTTTCAGTCAGTTACTATCATCCTGACTGTCTGTCCATTCTGCTAAACTATCAATGTCCTGTTTCAGTCAATTACTATCATCCTGACTGTCTATCCATTCTGCTAATCTATCAATGTCCTGTTTCAGTCAATTACTATCATCCTGACTGTCTATCCATTCTGCTAATCTATCAATGTCCTGTTTCAGTCAATTACTATCATCCTGACTGTCTGTCCATTCTGCTAAACTATCAATGTCCTGTTTCAGTCAATTACTGTCATCCTGACTGTCTGTCCATTCTGCTAAACTATCAATGTCCTGTTTCAGTCAATTACTATCATCCTGACTGTCTGTCCATTCTGCTAAACTATCAATGTCCTGTTTCAGTCAATTACTATCATCCTGACTGTCTGTCCATTCTGCTAAACTATCCATATCCTGTTTCAGTCAATTACTATCATCCTGACTCTCTGTCCATTCTGCTAAACTATCAATGTCCTGTTTCAGTCAATTACTGTCATCCTGACTGTCTGTCCATTCTGCTAAACTATCAATGTCCTGTTTCAGTCAATGACTATCATCCTGACTCTCTGTCCATTCTGCTAAACTATCAATGTCCTGTTTCAGTCAATTACTGTCATCCTGACTGTCTGTCCATTCTGCTAATCTATCAATGTCCTGTTTCAGTCAATGACTATCATCCTGACTGTCTGTCCATTCTGCTAAACTATCAATGTCCTGTTTCAGTCAATTACTATCATCCTGACTGTCTGTCCATTCTGCTAAACTATCAATGTCCTGTTTCAGTCAATGACTATCATCCTGACTCTCTGTCCATTCTGCTAAACTATCAATGTCCTGTTTCAGTCAATTAATGTCATCCTGACTGTCTGTCCATTCTGCTAATCTATCAATGTCCTGTTTCAGTCAATTACTATCATCCTGACTGTCTGTCCATTCTGCTAATCTGTCAATGTCCTGTTTCAGTCAATTACTATCATCCTGACTGTCCGTCCATTCTGCTAAACTATCCATGTCCTGTTTCAGTCAATTACTATCATCCTGACTGTCTGTCCATTCTGCTAAACTATCCATATCCTGTTTCAGTCAATTACTATCATCCTGACTCTCTGTCCATTCTGCTAAACTATCCATATCCTGTTTCAGTCAATTACTATCATCCTGACTCTCTGTCCATTCTGCTAATCTATCAATGTCCTGTTTCAGTCAATTACTATCATCCTGACTGTCCGTCCATTCTGCTAAACTATCCATGTCCTGTTTCAGTCAATTACTATCATCCTGACTGTCTGTCCATTCTGCTAAACTATCCATGTCCTGTTTCAGTCAATTACTATCATCCTGACTGTCTGTCCATTCTGCTAAACTATCAATGTCCTGTTTCAGTCAATTACTATCATCCTGACTGTCTGTCCATTCTGCTAAACTATCAATGTCCTGTTTCAGTCAATTACTATCATCCTGACTGTCTGTCCATTCTGCTAATCTATCAATGTCCTGTTTCAGTCAATTACTATCATCCTGACTGTCTATCCATTCTGCTAAACTATCAATGTCCTGTTTCAGTCAATTACTATCATCCTGATCCTCTGTCCATTCTGCTAAACTATCAATGTCCTGTTTCAGTCAATTACTATCATCCTGACTGTCTATCCATTCTGCTAAACTATCCATGTCCTGTTTCAGTCAATTACTATCATCCTGACTGTCTGTCTATTCTGCTAAACTATCAATGTCCTGTTTCAGTCAATTACTATCATCCTGACTGTCTGTCCATTCTGCTAAACTATCAATGTCCTGTTTCAGTCATTTACTATCATCCTGACTGTCTGTACATTCTGCTAAACTATCCATCTCCTGTTTCAGTCAATTACTATCATCCTGACTGTCTGTCCATTCTGCTAAACAATCAATGTCCTGTTTCAGTCAATTACTATCATCCTGACTGTCTGTCCATTCTGCGAAACTATCAATGTCCTGTTTCAGTCAATTACTATCATCCTGACTGTCTGTCCATTCTGCTAAACTATCCATGTCCTGTTTCAGTCAATTACTATCATCCTGACTGTCTGTCCATTCTGCTAAACTATCAATGTCCTGTTTCAGTCAATTACTATCATCCTGCCTGTCTATCCATTCTGCTAAACTATCCATGTCCTGTTTCAGTCAATTACTATCATCCTGACTGTCTGTCCATTCTGCGAAACTATCAATGTCCTGTTTCAGTCAATTACTATCATCCTGCCTGTCTATCCATTCTGCTAAACTATCCATGTCCTGTTTCAGTCAATTACTATCATCCTGACTGTCTGTCCATACTGCTAAACTATCAATGTCCTATTTCAGTCAATTACTATCATCCTGACTCTCTGTCCATTCGGCTAACCTATCAATGTCCTGTTTCAGTCAATTACTATCATCCTGACTGTCTGTCCATTCTGCTAACCTATCAATGTCCTGTTTCAGTCAATTACTATAATTCTGACTGTCTGTCCATTCTGCTAACCTATCAATGTCCTGTTTCAGTCAATGACTATCATCCTGACTGTCTGTCCATTCTGCTAAACAATCAATGTCCTGTTTCAGTCAATTACTATCATCCTGACTGTCTGTCCATTCTGCTAAACTATCAATGTCCTGTTTCAGTCAATTACTATCATCCTGACTGTCTGTCCATTCTGCTAAACTATCCATGTCCTGTTTCAGTCAATTACTATCATCCTGACTGTCTATCCATTCTGCTAAACTATCCATGTCCGGTTTCAGTCAATTACTATCATCCTGACTGTCTGTCCATTCTGCTAAACTATCAATGTCCTGTTTCAGTCAATTACTATCATCCTGACTGTCTGTCCATTCTGCTAAACTATCCATGTCCTGTTTCAGTCAATTACTATCATCCTGACTGTCTATCCATTCTGCTAAACTATCCATGTCCTGTTCCAGTCAATTACTATCATCCTGACTGTCTGTCCATTCTGCGAAACTATCAATGTCATATTTCAGTCAATTACTATCATCCTGACTGTCTGTCCATTCTGCTAAACTATCCAAGTCCTGTTTCAGTCAATTACTATCATCCTGACTGTCTGTCCATTCTGCTAAACTATCAATGTCCTATTTCAGTCAATTACTATCATCCTGACTCTCTGTCCATTCGGCTAACGTATCAATGTCCTGTTTCAGTCAATTACTATCATCCTGACTCTCTGTCCATTCGGCTAACCTATCAATGTCCTGTTTCAGTCAATTACTATCATCCTGACTGTCTGTCCATTCTGCTAACCTATCAATGTCCTGTTTCAGTCAATTACTGTCATCCTGACTGTCTGTCCATTCTGCTAATCTATCAATGTCCTGTTTCAGTCAATTACTATCATCCTGACTGTCTGTCCATTCTGCTAAACTATCAATGTCCTGTTTCAGTCAATGACTATCATCCTGACTCTCTGTCCATTCTGCTAAACTATCCATGTCCTGTTTCAGTCAATTACTATCATCCTGACTGTCTGTCCATTCTGCTAAACTATCCATGTCCTGTTTCAGTCAATTACTATCATCCTGACTGTCTGTCCATACTGCTAAACTATCAATGTCCTGTTTCAGTCAATTACTATCATCCTGACTGTCTGTCCATTCTGCTAACCTATCAATGTCCTGTTTCAGTCAATTACTGTCATCCTGACTGTCTGTCCATTCTGCTAATCTATCAATGTCCTGTTTCAGTCAATTACTATCATCCTGACTGTCTGTCCATTCTGCTAAACTATCAATGTCCTGTTTCAGTCAATGACTATCATCCTGACTCTCTGTCCATTCTGCTAAACTATCCATGTCCTGTTTCAGTCAATTACTATCATCCTGACTGTCTATGCATTCTGCTAAACTATCAATGTCCTGTTTCAGTCAATTACTATCATCCTGACTGTCTGTCCATTCTGCTAAACTATCCATGTCCTGTTTCAGTCAATGACTATCATTCTGACTGTCTATCCATTCTGCTAAACAATCAATGTCCTGTTTCAGTCAATTACTATCATCCTGACTGTCTGTCCATTCTGCTAATCTATCAATGTCCTGTTTCAGTCAATTACTATCATCCTGACTGTCTGTCCATTCTGCTAAACTATCAATTTCCTGTTTCAGTCAATTACTATCATCCTGACTGTCTGTCCATTCTGCGAAACTATCAATGTCCTGTTTCAGTTAATTACTATCATCCTGACTGTCTGTCCATTCTGCTAATCTATCAATGTCCTGTTTCAGTCAATTACTATCATCCTGACTGTCTGTCCATTCTGCTAAACTATCAATGTCCTGTTTCAGTCAATTACTATCATCCTGACTGTCTGTCCATTCTGCTAAACTATCAATGTCCTGTTTCAGTCAATTACTATCATCCTGACTGTCTATCCATTCTGCTAAACAATCAATGTCCTGTTTCAGTCAATTACTATCATCCTGACTGTCTGTCCATTCTGCTAATCTGTCAATGTCCTGTTTCAGTCAATTACTATCATCCTGACTCTCTGTCCATTCTGCTAATCTATCAATGTCCTGTTTCAGTCAATTACTATCATCCTGACTGTCCGTCCATTCTGCTAAACTATCCATGTCCTGTTTCAGTCAATTACTATCATCCTGACTGTCTGTCCATTCTGCTAAACTATCCATGTCCTGTTTCAGTCAATTACTATCATCCTGACTGTCTGTCCATTCTGCTAAACTATCAATGTCCTGTTTCAGTCAATTACTATCATCCTGACTGTCTGTCCATTCTGCTAAACTATCAATGTCCTGTTTCAGTCAATTACTATCATCCTGACTGTCTGTCCATTCTGCTAATCTATCAATGTCCTGTTTCAGTCAATTACTATCATCCTGACTGTCTATCCATTCTGCTAAACTATCAATGTCCTGTTTCAGTCAATTACTATCATCCTGATCCTCTGTCCATTCTGCTAAACTATCAATGTCCTGTTTCAGTCAATTACTATCATCCTGACTGTCTATCCATTCTGCTAAACTATCCATGTCCTGTTTCAGTCAATTACTATCATCCTGACTGTCTGTCCATTCTGCTAAACTATCAATGTCCTGTTTCAGTCAATTACTATCATCCTGACTGTCTGTCCATTCTGCTAAACTATCAATGTCCTGTTTCAGTCATTTACTATCATCCTGACTGTCTGTCCATTCTGCTAAACTATCCATGTCCTGTTTCAGTCAATTACTATCATCCTGACTGTCTGTCCATTCTGCTAAACAATCAATGTCCTGTTTCAGTCAATTACTATCATCCTGACTGTCTGTCCATTCTGCTAAACTATCAATGTCCTGTTTCAGTCAATTACTATCATCCTGACTGTCTGTCCATTCTGCTAAACTATCCATGTCCTGTTTCAGTCAATTACTATCATCCTGACTGTCTGTCCATTCTGCTAAACAATCAATGTCCTGTTTCAGTCAATTACTATCATCCTGACTGTCTGTCCATTCTGCGAAACTATCAATGTCCTGTTTCAGTCAATTACTATCATCCTGACTGTCTGTCCATTCTGCGAAACTATCAATGTCCTGTTTCAGTCAATTACTATCATCCTGACTGTCTGTCCATTCTGCTAAACTATCAATGTCCTGTTTCAGTCAATTACTATCATCCTGCCTGTCTATCCATTCTGCTAAACTATCCATGTCCTGTTTCAGTCAATTACTATCATCCTGACTGTCTGTCCATTCTGCGAAACTATCAATGTCCTGTTTCAGTCAATTACTATCATCCTGCCTGTCTATCCATTCTGCTAAACTATCCATGTCCTGTTTCAGTCAATTACTATCATCCTGACTGTCTGTCCATACTGCTAAACTATCAATGTCCTATTTCAGTCAATTACTATCATCCTGACTCTCTGTCCATTCGGCTAACCTATCAATGTCCTGTTTCAGTCAATTACTATCATCCTGACTGTCTGTCCATTCTGCTAACCTATCAATGTCCTGTTTCAGTCAATTACTATAATTCTGACTGTCTGTCCATTCTGCAAACCTATCAATGTCCTGTTTCAGTCAATGACTATCATCCTGACTGTCTGTCCATTCTGCTAAACTATCAATGTCCTGTTTCAGTCAATTACTATCATCCTGACTGTCTGTCCATTCTGCTAAACTATCAATGTCCTGTTTCAGTCAATTACTATCATCCTGACTGTCTGTCCATTCTGCTAAACTATCAATGTCCTGTTTCAGTCAATTACTATCATCCTGACTGTCTGTCCATTCTGCTAAACTATCCATGTCCTGTTTCAGTCAATTACTATCATCCTGACTGTCTATCCATTCTGCTAAACTATCCATGTCCTGTTTCAGTCAATTACTATCATCCTGACTGTCTGTCCATTCTGCTAAACTATCAATGTCCTGTTTCAGTCAATTACTATCATCCTGACTGTCTGTCCATTCTGCGAAACTATCAATGTCATATTTCAGTCAATTACTATCATCCTGACTGTCTGTCCATTCTGCTAAACTATCCAAGTCCTGTTTCAGTCAATTACTATCATCCTGACTGTCTGTCCATTCTGCTAAACTATCAATGTCCTATTTCAGTCAATTACTATCATCCTGACTCTCTGTCCATTCGGCTAACGTATCAATGTCCTGTTTCAGTCAATTACTATCATTCTGACTGTCTGTCCATTCGGCTAACGTATCAATGTCCTGTTTCAGTCAATTATTATCATCCTGACTGTCTGTCCATTCTGCTAAACAATCAATGTCCTGTTTCAGTCAATTACTATCATCCTGACTGTCTGTCCATTCTGCTAAACTATCAATGTCCTGTTTCAGTCAATTACTATCATCCTGACTGTCTATCCATTCTGCTAAACTATCAATGTCCTGTTTCAGTCAATGACTATCATCCTGACTGTCTATCCATTCTGCTAAACTATCAATGTCCTGTTTCAGTCAATTACTATCATCCTGACTGTCTGTCCATTCTGCTAAACTATCCATGTCCTGTTTCAGTCAATTACTATCATCCTGACTGTCTATCCATTCTGCTAAACTATCAATGTCCTGTTTCAGTCAATTACTATCATCCTGACTGTCTATCCATTCTGCTAAACTATCAATGTCCTGTTTCAGTCAATTACTATCATCCTGACTGTCTGTCCATTCTGCTAAACTATCCATGTCCTGTTTCAGTCAATTACTATCATCCTGACTGTCTATCCATTCTGCTAAACTACCCATGTCCTGTTTCAGTCAATTACTATCATCCTGACTGTCTGTCCATTCTGCGAAACTATCAATGTCCTGTTTCAGTCAATTACTATCATCCTGACTGTCTATCCATTCTGCTAAACTATCAATGTCCTGTTTCAGTCAATGACTATCATCCTGACTGTCTGTCCATTCTGCTAAACTATCAATGTCCTGTTTCAGTCAATTACTATCATCCTGACTGTCTGTCCATTCTGCTAAATTATCAATGTCCTGTTTCAGTCAATTACTATCATCCTGACTGTCTGTCCATTCTGCTAAACTATCCATGTCCTGTTTCAGTCAATTACTATCATCCTGACTGTCTATCCATTCTGCTAAACTATCAATGTCCTGTTTCAGTCAATTACTATCATCCTGACTGTCTGTCCATTCTGCTAAACTATCCATGTCCTGTTTCAGTCAATTACTATCATCCTGACTGTCTATCCATTCTGCTAAACTATCAATGTCCTGTTTCAGTCAATTACTATCATCCTGACTGTCTATCCATTCTGCTAATCTATCAATGTCCTGTTTCAGTCAATTACTATCATCCTGACTGTCTATCCATTCTGCTAAACAATCAATGTCCTGTTTCAGTCAATTACTATCATCCTGACTGTCTGTCCATTCTGCTAAACTATCAATGTCCTGTTTCAGTCAATTACTATCATCCTGACTGTCTGTCCATTCTGCGAAACTATCAATGTCATATTTCAGTCAATTACTATCATCCTGACTGTCTGTCCATTCTGCTAAACTATCCAAGTCCTGTTTCAGTCAATTACTATCATCCTGACTGTCTGTCCATTCTGCTAAACTATCAATGTCCTATTTCAGTCAATTACTATCATCCTGACTCTCTGTCCATTCGGCTAACCTATCAATGTCCTGTTTCAGTCAATGACTATCATCCTGACTGTCTGTCCATTCTGCTAAACAATCAATGTCCTGTTTCAGTCAATTACTATCATCCTGACTGTCTGTCCATTCTGCTAAACTATCAATGTCCTGTTTCAGTCAATTACTATCATCCTGACTGTCTGTCCATTCTGCTAAACTATCAATGTCCTGTTTCAGTCAATTACTATCATCCTGACTGTCTGTCCATTCTGCTAAACTATCCATGTCCTGTTTCAGTCAATTACTATCATCCTGACTGTCTATCCATTCTGCTAAACTATCCATGTCCTGTTTCAGTCAATTACTATCATCCTGACTGTCTGTCCATTCTGCTAAACTATCAATGTCCTGTTTCAGTCAATTACTATCATCCTGACTGTCTGTCCATTCTGCGAAACTATCAATGTCATATTTCAGTCAATTACTATCATCCTGACTGTCTGTCCATTCTGCTAAACTATCCAAGTCCTGTTTCAGTCAATTACTATCATCCTGACTGTCTGTCCATTCTGCTAAACTATCAATGTCCTATTTCAGTCAATTACTATCATCCTGACTCTCTGTCCATTCGGCTAACGTATCAATGTCCTGTTTCAGTCAATTACTATCATTCTGACTGTCTGTCCATTCGGCTAACGTATCAATGTCCTGTTTCAGTCAATTATTATCATCCTGACTGTCTGTCCATTCTGCTAAACAATCAATGTCCTGTTTCAGTCAATTACTATCATCCTGACTGTCTGTCCATTCTGCTAAACTATCAATGTCCTGTTTCAGTCAATTACTATCATCCTGACTGTCTATCCATTCTGCTAAACTATCAATGTCCTGTTTCAGTCAATGACTATCATCCTGACTGTCTATCCATTCTGCTAAACTATCAATGTCCTGTTTCAGTCAATTACTATCATCCTGACTGTCTGTCCATTCTGCTAAACTATCCATGTCCTGTTTCAGTCAATTACTATCATCCTGACTGTCTATCCATTCTGCTAAACTATCAATGTCCTGTTTCAGTCAATTACTATCATCCTGACTGTCTATCCATTCTGCTAAACTATCAATGTCCTGTTTCAGTCAATTACTATCATCCTGACTGTCTGTCCATTCTGCTAAACTATCCATGTCCTGTTTCAGTCAATTACTATCATCCTGACTGTCTATCCATTCTGCTAAACTACCCATGTCCTGTTTCAGTCAATTACTATCATCCTGACTGTTTGTCCATTCTGCGAAACTATCAATGTCCTGTTTCAGTCAATTACTATCATCCTGACTGTCTATCCATTCTGCTAAACTATCAATGTCCTGTTTCAGTCAATGACTATCATCCTGACTGTCTGTCCATTCTGCTAAACTATCAATGTCCTGTTTCAGTCAATTACTATCATCCTGACTGTCTGTCCATTCTGCTAAATTATCAATGTCCTGTTTCAGTCAATTACTATCATCCTGACTGTCTGTCCATTCTGCTAAACTATCCATGTCCTGTTTCAGTCAATTACTATCATCCTGACTGTCTATCCATTCTGCTAAACTATCAATGTCCTGTTTCAGTCAATTACTATCATCCTGACTGTCTGTCCATTCTGCTAAACTATCCATGTCCTGTTTCAGTCAATTACTATCATCCTGACTGTCTATCCATTCTGCTAAACTATCAATGTCCTGTTTCAGTCAATTACTATCATCCTGACTGTCTATCCATTCTGCTAAACTATCAATGTCCTGTTTCAGTCAATTACTATCATCCTGACTGTCTATCCATTCTGCTAAACAATCAATGTCCTGTTTCAGTCAATTACTATCATCCTGACTGTCTGTCCATTCTGCTAATCTGTCAATGTCCTGTTTCAGTCAATTACTATCATCCTGACTGTCTGTCCATTCTGCGAAACTATCAATGTCATATTTCAGTCAATTACTATCATCCTGACTGTCTGTCCATTCTGCTAAACTATCCAAGTCCTGTTTCAGTCAATTACTATCATCCTGACTGTCTGTCCATTCTGCTAAACTATCAATGTCCTATTTCAGTCAATTACTATCATCCTGACTCTCTGTCCATTCGGCTAACCTATCAATGTCCTGTTTCAGTCAATTACTATCATTCTGACTGTCTGTCCATTCGGCTAACGTATCAATGTCCTGTTTCAGTCAATTATTATCATCCTGACTGTCTGTCCATTCTGCTAAACAATCAATGTCCTGTTTCAGTCAATTACTATCATCCTGACTGTCTGTCCATTCTGCTAAACTATCAATGTCCTGTTTCAGTCAATTACTATCATCCTGACTGTCTATCCATTCTGCTAAACTATCAATGTCCTGTTTCAGTCAATGACTATCATCCTGACTGTCTGTCCATTCTGCTAAACTATCAATGTCCTGTTTCAGTCAATGACTATCATCCTGACTGTCTGTCCATTCTGCTAAACTATCAATGTCCTGTTTCAGTCAATTACTATCATCCTGACTGTCTGTCCATTCTGCTAAACTACCCATGTCCTGTTTCAGTCAATTACTATCATCCTGACTGTCTATCCATTCTGCTAAACTATCAATGTCCTGTTTCAGTCAATTACTATCATCCTGACTGTCCGTCCATTCTGCTAAATTATCAATGTCCTGTTTCAGTCAATTACTATCATCCTGACTGTCTGTCCATTCTGCTAAACTATCCATGTCCTGTTTCAGTCAATTACTATCATCCTGACTGTCTATCCATTCTGCTAAACTATCAATGTCCTGTTTCAGTCAATTACTATCATCCTGACTGTCTGTCCATTCTGCTAAACTATCCATGTCCTGTTTCAGTCAATTACTATCATCCTGACTGTCTATCCATTCTGCTAAACTATCAATGTCCTGTTTCAGTCAATTACTATCATCCTGACTGTCTATCCATTCTGCTAAACTATCAATGTCCTGTTTCAGTCAATTACTATCATCCTGACTGTCTGTCCATTCTGCTAAACTATCAATGTCCTGTTTCAGTCAATTACTATCATCCTGACTGTCTATCCATTCTGCTAAACTATCCATGTCCTGTTTCAGTCAATTACTATCATCCTGACTGTCTATCCATTCTGCTAATCTATCAATGTCCTGTTTCAGTCAATTACTATCATCCTGACTGTCTGTCCATTCTGCTAAACTATCCATGTCCTGTTTCAGTCAATTACTATCATCCTGACTGTCTGTCCATTCTGCTAAACAATCAATGTCCTGTTTCAGTCAATTACTATCATCCTGACTGTCTGTCCATTCTGCTAAACTATCAATGTCCTGTTTCAGTCAATTACTATCATCCTGACTGTCTGTCCATTCTGCTAAACTATCAATGTCCTGTTTCAGTCAATTACTATCATCCTGACTGTCTGTCCATTCTGCTAAACTATCAATGTCCTGTTTCAGTCAATTACTATCATCCTGACTGTCTGTCCATTCTGCTAAACTATCAATGTCCTGTTTCAGTCAATTACTATCATCCTGACTGTCTGTCCATTCTGCTAAACTATCCATGTCCTGTTTCAGTCAATTACTATCATCCTGACTGTCTATCCATTCTGCTAATCTAGCAATGTCCTGTTTCAGTCAATTACTATCATCCTGACTGTCTGTCCATTCTGCTAAACTATCAATGTCCTGTTTCAGTCAATTACTATCATCCTGACTGTCTGTCCATTCTGCTAAACTATCAATGTCCTGTTTCAGTCAATTACTATCATCCTGACTGTCTGTCCATTCTGCTAAACTATCCATGTCCTGTTTCAGTCAATTACTATCATCCTGACTGTCTATCCATTCTGCTAATCTATCAATGTCCTGTTTCAGTCAATTACTATCATCCTGACTGTCTGTCCATTCTGCTAAACAATCAATGTCCTGTTTCAGTCAATTACTATCATCCTGACTGTCTATCCATTCTGCTAATCTATCAATGTCCTGTTTCAGTCAATTACTATCATCCTGACTGTCTGTCCATTCTGCTAAACTATCAATGTCCTGTTTCAGTCAATTACTATCATCCTGACTGTCTGTCCATTCTGCTAAACTATCAATGTCCTGTTTCAGTCAATTACTATCATCCTGACTGTCTCTCCATTCTGCTAATCTATCAATGTCCTGTTTCAGTCAATTACTATCATCCTGACTGTCTATCCATTCTGCTAATCTATCAATGTCCTGTTTCAGTCAATTACTATCATCCTGACTGTCTATCCATTCTGCTAATCTATCAATGTCCTGTTTCAGTCAATTACTATCATCCTGACTGTCTGTCCATTCTGCTAAACTATCAATGTCCTGTTTCAGTCAATTACTGTCATCCTGACTGTCTGTCCATTCTGCTAAACTATCAATGTCCTGTTTCAGTCAATTACTATCATCCTGACTGTCTGTCCATTCTGCTAAACTATCAATGTCCTGTTTCAGTCAATTACTATCATCCTGACTGTCTGTCCATTCTGCTAAACTATCCATATCCTGTTTCAGTCAATTACTATCATCCTGACTCTCTGTCCATTCTGCTAAACTATCAATGTCCTGTTTCAGTCAATTACTGTCATCCTGACTGTCTGTCCATTCTGCTAAACTATCAATGTCCTGTTTCAGTCAATGACTATCATCCTGACTGTCTGTCCATTCTGCTAAACTATCCATGTCCTGTTTCAGTCAATTACTATCATCCTGACTGTCTATCCATTCTGCTAAACTATCAATGTCCTGTTTCAGTCAATTACTATCATCCTGACTGTCTATCCATTCTGCTAAACTATCAATGTCCTGTTTCAGTCAATTACTATCATCCTGACTGTCTGTCCATTCTGCTAAACTATCAATGTCCTGTTTCAGTCAATTACTATCATCCTGACTGTCTGTCCATTCTGCTAAACTATCCATGTCCTGTTTCAGTCAATTACTATCATCCTGACTGTCTATCCATTCTGCTAAACTATCAATGTCCTGTTTCAGTCAATTACTATCATCCTGACTGTCTGTCCATTCTGCTAAACTATCCATGTCCTGTTTCAGTCAATTACTATCATCCTGACTGTCTATCCATTCTGCTAAACTATCAATGTCCTGTTTCAGTCAATTACTATCATCCTGACTGTCTATCCATTCTGCTAAACTATCAATGTCCTGTTTCAGTCAATTACTATCATCCTGACTGTCTATCCATTCTGCTAAACAATCAATGTCCTGTTTCAGTCAATTACTATCATCCTGACTGTCTGTCCATTCTGCTAATCTGTCAATGTCCTGTTTCAGTCAATTACTATCATCCTGACTGTCTGTCCATTCTGCGAAACTATCAATGTCATATTTCAGTCAATTACTATCATCCTGACTGTCTGTCCATTCTGCTAAACTATCCAAGTCCTGTTTCAGTCAATTACTATCATCCTGACTGTCTGTCCATTCTGCTAAACTATCAATGTCCTATTTCAGTCAATTACTATCATCCTGACTCTCTGTCCATTCGGCTAACCTATCAATGTCCTGTTTCAGTCAATTACTATCATTCTGACTGTCTGTCCATTCGGCTAACGTATCAATGTCCTGTTTCAGTCAATTATTATCATCCTGACTGTCTGTCCATTCTGCTAAACAATCAATGTCCTGTTTCAGTCAATTACTATCATCCTGACTGTCTGTCCATTCTGCTAAACTATCAATGTCCTGTTTCAGTCAATTACTATCATCCTGACTGTCTATCCATTCTGCTAAACTATCAATGTCCTGTTTCAGTCAATGACTATCATCCTGACTGTCTGTCCATTCTGCTAAACTATCAATGTCCTGTTTCAGTCAATGACTATCATCCTGACTGTCTGTCCATTCTGCTAAACTATCAATGTCCTGTTTCAGTCAATTACTATCATCCTGACTGTCTGTCCATTCTGCTAAACTACCCATGTCCTGTTTCAGTCAATTACTATCATCCTGACTGTCTATCCATTCTGCTAAACTATCAATGTCCTGTTTCAGTCAATTACTATCATCCTGACTGTCCGTCCATTCTGCTAAATTATCAATGTCCTGTTTCAGTCAATTACTATCATCCTGACTGTCTGTCCATTCTGCTAAACTATCCATGTCCTGTTTCAGTCAATTACTATCATCCTGACTGTCTATCCATTCTGCTAAACTATCAATGTCCTGTTTCAGTCAATTACTATCATCCTGACTGTCTGTCCATTCTGCTAAACTATCCATGTCCTGTTTCAGTCAATTACTATCATCCTGACTGTCTATCCATTCTGCTAAACTATCAATGTCCTGTTTCAGTCAATTACTATCATCCTGACTGTCTATCCATTCTGCTAAACTATCAATGTCCTGTTTCAGTCAATTACTATCATCCTGACTGTCTGTCCATTCTGCTAAACTATCAATGTCCTGTTTCAGTCAATTACTATCATCCTGACTGTCTATCCATTCTGCTAAACTATCCATGTCCTGTTTCAGTCAATTACTATCATCCTGACTGTCTATCCATTCTGCTAATCTATCAATGTCCTGTTTCAGTCAATTACTATCATCCTGACTGTCTGTCCATTCTGCTAAACTATCCATGTCCTGTTTCAGTCAATTACTATCATCCTGACTGTCTGTCCATTCTGCTAAACAATCAATGTCCTGTTTCAGTCAATTACTATCATCCTGACTGTCTGTCCATTCTGCTAAACTATCAATGTCCTGTTTCAGTCAATTACTATCATCCTGACTGTCTGTCCATTCTGCTAAACTATCAATGTCCTGTTTCAGTCAATTACTATCATCCTGACTGTCTGTCCATTCTGCTAAACTATCAATGTCCTGTTTCAGTCAATTACTATCATCCTGACTGTCTGTCCATTCTGCTAAACTATCAATGTCCTGTTTCAGTCAATTACTATCATCCTGACTGTCTGTCCATTCTGCTAAACTATCCATGTCCTGTTTCAGTCAATTACTATCATCCTGACTGTCTATCCATTCTGCTAATCTAGCAATGTCCTGTTTCAGTCAATTACTATCATCCTGACTGTCTGTCCATTCTGCTAAACTATCAATGTCCTGTTTCAGTCAATTACTATCATCCTGACTGTCTGTCCATTCTGCTAAACTATCAATGTCCTGTTTCAGTCAATTACTATCATCCTGACTGTCTGTCCATTCTGCTAAACTATCCATGTCCTGTTTCAGTCAATTACTATCATCCTGACTGTCTATCCATTCTGCTAATCTATCAATGTCCTGTTTCAGTCAATTACTATCATCCTGACTGTCTGTCCATTCTGCTAAACAATCAATGTCCTGTTTCAGTCAATTACTATCATCCTGACTGTCTATCCATTCTGCTAATCTATCAATGTCCTGTTTCAGTCAATTACTATCATCCTGACTGTCTGTCCATTCTGCTAAACTATCAATGTCCTGTTTCAGTCAATTACTATCATCCTGACTGTCTGTCCATTCTGCTAAACTATCAATGTCCTGTTTCAGTCAATTACTATCATCCTGACTGTCTCTCCATTCTGCTAATCTATCAATGTCCTGTTTCAGTCAATTACTATCATCCTGACTGTCTATCCATTCTGCTAATCTATCAATGTCCTGTTTCAGTCAATTACTATCATCCTGACTGTCTATCCATTCTGCTAATCTATCAATGTCCTGTTTCAGTCAATTACTATCATCCTGACTGTCTGTCCATTCTGCTAAACTATCAATGTCCTGTTTCAGTCAATTACTGTCATCCTGACTGTCTGTCCATTCTGCTAAACTATCAATGTCCTGTTTCAGTCAATTACTATCATCCTGACTGTCTGTCCATTCTGCTAAACTATCAATGTCCTGTTTCAGTCAATTACTATCATCCTGACTGTCTGTCCATTCTGCTAAACTATCCATATCCTGTTTCAGTCAATTACTATCATCCTGACTCTCTGTCCATTCTGCTAAACTATCAATGTCCTGTTTCAGTCAATTACTGTCATCCTGACTGTCTGTCCATTCTGCTAAACTATCAATGTCCTGTTTCAGTCAATGACTATCATCCTGACTGTCTGTCCATTCTGCTAAACTATCCATGTCCTGTTTCAGTCAATTACTATCATCCTGACTGTCTATCCATTCTGCTAAACTATCAATGTCCTGTTTCAGTCAATTACTATCATCCTGACTGTCTATCCATTCTGCTAAACTATCAATGTCCTGTTTCAGTCAATTACTATCATCCTGACTGTCTGTCCATTCTGCTAAACTATCAATGTCCTGTTTCAGTCAATTACTATCATCCTGACTGTCTATCCATTCTGCTAAACTATCCATGTCCTGTTTCAGTCAATTACTATCATCCTGACTGTCTATCCATTCTGCTAATCTATCAATGTCCTGTTTCAGTCAATTACTATCATCCTGACTGTCTGTCCATTCTGCTAAACTATCCATGTCCTGTTTCAGTCAATTACTATCATCCTGACTGTCTGTCCATTCTGCTAAACAATCAATGTCCTGTTTCAGTCAATTACTATCATCCTGACTGTCTGTCCATTCTGCTAAACTATCAATGTCCTGTTTCAGTCAATTACTATCATCCTGACTGTCTGTCCATTCTGCTAAACTATCAATGTCCTGTTTCAGTCAATTACTATCATCCTGACTGTCTGTCCATTCTGCTAAACTATCAATGTCCTGTTTCAGTCAATTACTATCATCCTGACTGTCTGTCCATTCTGCTAAACTATCAATGTCCTGTTTCAGTCAATTACTATCATCCTGACTGTCTGTCCATTCTGCTAAACTACCCATGTCCTGTTTCAGTCAATTACTATCATCCTGACTGTCTATCCATTCTGCTAAACTATCAATGTCCTGTTTCAGTCAATTACTATCATCCTGACTGTCCGTCCATTCTGCTAAATTATCAATGTCCTGTTTCAGTCAATTACTATCATCCTGACTGTCTGTCCATTCTGCTAAACTATCCATGTCCTGTTTCAGTCAATTACTATCATCCTGACTGTCTATCCATTCTGCTAAACTATCAATGTCCTGTTTCAGTCAATTACTATCATCCTGACTGTCTGTCCATTCTGCTAAACTATCCATGTCCTGTTTCAGTCAATTACTATCATCCTGACTGTCTATCCATTCTGCTAAACTATCAATGTCCTGTTTCAGTCAATTACTATCATCCTGACTGTCTATCCATTCTGCTAAACTATCAATGTCCTGTTTCAGTCAATTACTATCATCCTGACTGTCTGTCCATTCTTCTAAACTATCAATGTCCTGTTTCAGTCAATTACTATCATCCTGACTGTCTATCCATTCTGCTAAACTATCCATGTCCTGTTTCAGTCAATTACTATCATCCTGACTGTCTATCCATTCTGCTAATCTATCAATGTCCTGTTTCAGTCAATTACTATCATCCTGACTGTCTGTCCATTCTGCTAAACTATCCATGTCCTGTTTCAGTCAATTACTATCATCCTGACTGTCTGTCCATTCTGCTAAACAATCAATGTCCTGTTTCAGTCAATTACTATCATCCTGACTGTCTGTCCATTCTGCTAAACTATCAATGTCCTGTTTCAGTCAATTACTATCATCCTGACTGTCTGTCCATTCTGCTAAACTATCAATGTCCTGTTTCAGTCAATTACTATCATCCTGACTGTCTGTCCATTCTGCTAATCTATCAATGTCCTGTTTCAGTCAATTACTATCATCCTGACTGTCTGTCCATTCTGCTAAACTATCAATGTCCTGTTTCAGTCAATTACTGTCATCCTGACTGTCTGTCCATTCTGCTAAACTATCAATGTCCTGTTTCAGTCAATTACTATCATCCTGACTGTCTGTCCATTCTGCTAAACTATCAATGTCCTGTTTCAGTCAATTACTATCATCCTGACTGTCTGTCCATTCTGCTAAACTATCCATATCCTGTTTCAGTCAATTACTATCATCCTGACTCTCTGTCCATTCTGCTAAACTATCAATGTCCTGTTTCAGTCAATTACTGTCATCCTGACTGTCTGTCCATTCTGCTAAACTATCAATGTCCTGTTTCAGTCAATGACTATCATCCTGACTGTCTGTCCATTCTGCTAAACTATCCATGTCCTGTTTCAGTCAATTACTATCATCCTGACTGTCTATCCATTCTGCTAAACTATCAATGTCCTGTTTCAGTCAATTACTATCATCCTGACTGTCTATCCATTCTGCTAAACTATCAATGTCCTGTTTCAGTCAATTACTATCATCCTGACTGTCTGTCCATTCTGCTAAACTATCAATGTCCTGTTTCAGTCAATTACTATCATCCTGACTGTCTATCCATTCTGCTAAACTATCCATGTCCTGTTTCAGTCAATTACTATCATCCTGACTGTCTATCCATTCTGCTAATCTATCAATGTCCTGTTTCAGTCAATTACTATCATCCTGACTGTCTGTCCATTCTGCTAAACTATCCATGTCCTGTTTCAGTCAATTACTATCATCCTGACTGTCTGTCCATTCTGCTAAACAATCAATGTCCTGTTTCAGTCAATTACTATCATCCTGACTGTCTGTCCATTCTGCTAAACTATCAATGTCCTGTTTCAGTCAATTACTATCATCCTGACTGTCTGTCCATTCTGCTAAACTATCAATGTCCTGTTTCAGTCAATTACTATCATCCTGACTGTCTGTCCATTCTGCTAAACTATCAATGTCCTGTTTCAGTCAATTACTATCATCCTGACTGTCTGTCCATTCTGCTAAACTATCAATGTCCTGTTTCAGTCAATTACTATCATCCTGACTGTCTGTCCATTCTGCTAAACTATCCATGTCCTGTTTCAGTCAATTACTATCATCCTGACTGTCTATCCATTCTGCTAATCTATCAATGTCCTGTTTCAGTCAATTACTATCATCCTGACTGTCTGTCCATTCTGCTAAACTATCAATGTCCTGTTTCAGTCAATTACTATCATCCTGACTGTCTGTCCATTCTGCTAAACTATCAATGTCCTGTTTCAGTCAATTACTATCATCCTGACTGTCTGTCCATTCTGCTAAACTATCCATGTCCTGTTTCAGTCAATTACTATCATCCTGACTGTCTATCCATTCTGCTAATCTATCAATGTCCTGTTTCAGTCAATTACTATCATCCTGACTGTCTGTCCATTCTGCTAAACAATCAATGTCCTGTTTCAGTCAATTACTATCATCCTGACTGTCTATCCATTCTGCTAATCTATCAATGTCCTGTTTCAGTCAATTACTATCATCCTGACTGTCTGTCCATTCTGCTAAACTATCAATGTCCTGTTTCAGTCAATTACTATCATCCTGACTGTCTGTCCATTCTGCTAAACTATCAATGTCCTGTTTCAGTCAATTACTATCATCCTGACTGTCTCTCCATTCTGCTAATCTATCAATGTCCTGTTTCAGTCAATTACTATCATCCTGACTGTCTATCCATTCTGCTAATCTATCAATGTCCTGTTTCAGTCAATTACTATCATCCTGACTGTCTATCCATTCTGCTAATCTATCAATGTCCTGTTTCAGTCAATTACTATCATCCTGACTGTCTGTCCATTCTGCTAAACTATCAATGTCCTGTTTCAGTCAATTACTGTCATCCTGACTGTCTGTCCATTCTGCTAAACTATCAATGTCCTGTTTCAGTCAATTACTATCATCCTGACTGTCTGTCCATTCTGCTAAACTATCAATGTCCTGTTTCAGTCAATTACTATCATCCTGACTGTCTGTCCATTCTGCTAAACTATCCATATCCTGTTTCAGTCATTTACTATCATCCTGACTCTCTGTCCATTCTGCTAAACTATCAATGTCCTGTTTCAGTCAATTACTGTCATCCTGACTGTCTGTCCATTCTGCTAAACTATCAATGTCCTGTTTCAGTCAATGACTATCATCCTGACTCTCTGTCCATTCTGCTAAACTATCAATGTCCTGTTTCAGTCAATTACTGTCATCCTGACTGTCTGTCCATTCTGCTAATCTATCAATGTCCTGTTTCAGTCAATGACTATCATCCTGACTGTCTGTCCATTCTGCTAAACTATCAATGTCCTGTTTCAGTCAATTACTATCATCCTGACTGTCTGTCCATTCTGCTAAACTATCAATGTCCTGTTTCAGTCAATGACTATCATCCTGACTCTCTGTCCATTCTGCTAAACTATCAATGTCCTGTTTCAGTCAATTACTGTCATCCTGACTGTCTGTCCATTCTGCTAATCTATCAATGTCCTGTTTCAGTCAATGACTATCATCCTGACTGTCTGTCCATTCTGCTAAACTATCCATGTCCTGTTTCAGTCAATTACTATCATCCTGACTGTCTATCCATTCTGCTAAACTATCAATGTCCTGTTTCAGTCAATTACTATCATCCTGACTGTCTGTCCATTCTGCTAAACTATCCATGTCCTGTTTCAGTCAATTACTATCATCCTGACTGTCTGTCCATTCTGCTAAACTATCCATGTCCTGTTTCAGTCAATTACTATCATCCTGACTGTCTGTCCATTCTGCTAAACAATCAATGTCCTGTTTCAGTCAATTACTATCATCCTGACTGTCTGTCCATTCTGCTAAACTATCAATGTCCTGTTTCAGTCAATTACTATCATCCTGACTGTCTGTCCATTCTGCTAAACTATCAATGTCCTGTTTCAGTCAATTACTATCATCCTGACTGTCTGTCCATTCTGCTAAACTATCAATGTCCTGTTTCAGTCAATTACTATCATCCTGACTGTCTGTCCATTCTGCTAAACTATCAATGTCCTGTTTCAGTCAATTACTGTCATCCTGACTGTCTGTCCATTCTGCTAAACTATCAATGTCCTGTTTCAGTCAATGACTATCATCTTGACTGTCTGTCCATTCTGCTAAACTATCAATGTCCTGTTTCAGTCAATGACTATCATCCTGACTGTCTGTCCATTCTGCTAAACTATCAATGTCCTGTTTCAGTCAATTACTATCATCCTGACTGTCTGTCCATTCTGCTAAACTATCAATGTCCTGTTTCAATCAATGACTATCATCCTGACTGTCTGTCCATTCTGCTAAACAATCAATGTCCTGTTTCAGTCAATGACTATCATCCTGACTGTCTGTCCATTCTGCTAAACTATCAATGTCCTGTTTCAGTCAATTACTATCATCCTGACTGTCTGTCCATTCTGCTAAACTATCAATGTCCTGTTTCAGTCAATTACTATCATCCTGACTCTCTGTCCATTCTGCTAAACTATCCATGTCCTGTTTCAGTCAATTACTATCATCCTGACTGTCTGTCCATTCTGCTAAACAATCAATGTCCTGTTTCAGTCAATGACTATCATCCTGACTGTCTGTCCATTCTGCTAATCTATCAATGTCCTGTTTCAGTCAATGACTATCATCCTGACTGTCTGTCCATTCTGCTAAACTATCAATGTCCTGTTTCAGTCAATTACTATCATCCTGACTGTCTGTCCATTCTGCTAAACTATCAATGTCCTGTTTCAGTCAATGACTATCATCCTGACTGTCTGTCCATTCTGCTAAACTATCCATGTCCTGTTTCAGTCAATTACTATCATCCTGACTGTCTGTCCATTCTGCTAAACAATCAATGTCCTGTTTCAGTCAATGACTATCATCCTGACTGTCTGTCCATTCTGCTAATCTATCAATGTCCTGTTTCAGTCAATGACTATCATCCTGACTGTCTGTCCATTCTGCTAAACTATCAATGTCCTATTTCAGTCAATGACTATCATCCTGACTGTCTGTCCATTCTGCTAATCTATCAATGTCCTGTTTCAGTCAATTACTATCATCCTGACTGTCTATCCATTCTGCTAAACTATCAATGTCCTGTTTCAGTCAATTACTATCATCCTGACTGTCTATCCATTCTGCTAAATTATCAATGTCCTGTTTCAGTCAATTACTATCATCCTGACTGTCTGTCCATTCTGCTAAACTATCCATGTCCTGTTTCAGTCAATTACTATCATCCTGACTGTCTGTCCATTCTGCTAAACTATCCATGTCCTGTTTCAGTCAATTACTATCATCCTGACTGTCTGTCCATTCTGCTAATCTATCCATGTGCTGTTTCAGTCAATTACTATCATCCTGACTGTCTGTCCATTCTGCTAAACTATCCATGTCCTGTTTCAGTCAATTGCTATCATCCTGACTGTCTGTCCATTCTGCTAATCTATCCATGTCCTGTTTCAGTCAATTACTATCATCCTGACTGTCTGTCCATTCTGCTAAACTATCCATGTCCTGTTTCAGTCAATTACTATCATCCTGACTGTCTATCCATTCTGCTAATCTATCCATGTCCTGTTTCAGTCAATTACTATCATCCTGACTGTCTATCCATTCTGCTAAACTATCAATGTCCTGTTTCAGTCAATTACTATCATCCTGACTGTCTGTCCATTCTGCTAAACTATCAATGTCCTGTTTCAGTCAATTACTATCATCCTGACTGTCTGTCCATTCTGCTAAACTATCAATGTCCTGTTTCAGTCAATTACTATCATCCTGACTGTCTGTCCATTCTGCTAAACTATCCATGTCCTGTTTCAGTCAATAACTATCATCCTGACTGTCTGTCCATTCTGCTAATCTATCCATGTCCTGTTTCAGTCAATAACTATCATCCTGACTGTCTGTTATTCTGCTAAACTATCCATGTCCTGTTTCAGTCAATTACTATCATCCTGACTGTCTGTCCATTCTGCTAAACAATCAATGTCCTGTTTCAGTCAATTACTATCATCCTGACTGTCTGTCCATTCTGCTAAACTATCCATGTCCTGTTTCAGTCAATTACTATCATCCTGACTGTCTGTCCATTCTGCTAAACTATCAATGTCCTGTTTCAGTCAATTACTATCATCCTGACTGTCTGTCCATTCTGCTAAACTATCAATGTCCTGTTTCAGTCAATTACTATCATCCTGACTGTCTATCCATTCTGCTAAACTATCCATGTCCTGTTTCAGTCAATTACTATCATCCTGACTGTCTATCCATTCTGCTAATCTATCAATGTCCTGTTTCAGTCAATTACTATCATCCTGACTGTCTGTCCATTCTGCTAAACTATCCATGTCCTGTTTCAGTCAATTACTATCATCCTGACTGTCTGTCCATTCTGCTAAACAATCAATGTCCTGTTTCAGTCAATTACTATCATCCTGACTGTCTGTCCATTCTGCTAAACTATCAATGTCCTGTTTCAGTCAATTACTATCATCCTGACTGTCTGTCCATTCTGCTAAACTATCAATGTCCTGTTTCAGTCAATTACTATCATCCTGACTGTCTGTCCATTCTGCTAAACTATCCATGTCCTGTTTCAGTCAATTACTATCATCCTGACTGTCTGTCCATTCTGCTAAACAATCAATGTCCTGTTTCAGTCAATTACTATCATCCTGACTGTCTGTCCATTCTGCTAAACTATCAATGTCCTGTTTCAGTCAATTACTATCATCCTGACTGTCTGTCCATTCTGCTAAACTATCAATGTCCTGTTTCAGTCAATTACTATCATCCTGACTGTCTGTCCATTCTGCTAAACTATCCATGTCCTGTTTCAGTCAATTACTATCATCCTGACTGTCTGTCCATTCTGCTAAACTATCCATGTCCTGTTTCAGTCAATTACTATCATCCTGACTGTCTATCCATTCTGCTAATCTATCAATGTCCTGTTTCAGTCAATTACTATCATCCTGACTGTCTGTCCATTCTGCTAAACAATCAATGTCCTGTTTCAGTCAATTACTATCATCCTGACTGTCTATCCATTCTGCTAATCTATCAATGTCCTGTTTCAGTCAATTACTATCATCCTGACTGTCTGTCCATTCTGCTAAACTATCAATGTCCTGTTTCAGTCAATTACTATCATCCTGACTGTCTGTCCATTCTGCTAAACTATCAATGTCCTGTTTCAGTCAATTACTATCATCCTGACTGTCTATCCATTCTGCTAATCTATCAATGTCCTGTTTCAGTCAATTACTATCATCCTGACTGTCTGTCCATTCTGCTAAACTATCAATGTCCTGTTTCAGTCAATTACTGTCATCCTGACTGTCTGTCCATTCTGCTAAACTATCAATGTCCTGTTTCAGTCAATTACTATCATCCTGACTGTCTATCCATTCTGCTAATCTATCAATGTCCTGTTTCAGTCAATTACTATCATCCTGACTGTCTATCCATTCTGCTAATCTATCAATGTCCTGTTTCAGTCAATTACTATCATCCTGACTGTCTGTCCATTCTGCTAAACAATCAATGTCCTGTTTCAGTCAATTACTATCATCCTGACTGTCTATCCATTCTGCTAATCTATCAATGTCCTGTTTCAGTCAATTACTATCATCCTGACTGTCTGTCCATTCTGCTAAACTATCAATGTCCTGTTTCAGTCAATTACTATCATCCTGACTGTCTGTCCATTCTGCTAAACTATCAATGTCCTGTTTCAGTCAATTACTATCATCCTGACTGTCTATCCATTCTGCTAATCTATCAATGTCCTGTTTCAGTCAATTACTATCATCCTGACTGTCTGTCCATTCTGCTAAACTATCAATGTCCTGTTTCAGTCAATTACTGTCATCCTGACTGTCTGTCCATTCTGCTAATCTATCAATGTCCTGTTTCAGTCAATTACTATCATCCTGACTGTCTATCCATTCTGCTAATCTATCAATGTCCTGTTTCAGTCAATTACTATCATCCTGACTGTCTATCCATTCTGCTAATCTATCAATGTCCTGTTTCAGTCAATTACTATCATCCTGACTGTCTGTCCATTCTGCTAAACTATCAATGTCCTGTTTCAGTCAATTACTGTCATCCTGACTGTCTGTCCATTCTGCTAAACTATCAATGTCCTGTTTCAGTCAATTACTATCATCCTGACTGTCTGTCCATTCTGCTAAACTATCAATGTCCTGTTTCAGTCAATTACTATCATCCTGACTGTCTGTCCATTCTGCTAAACTATCCATATCCTGTTTCAGTCAATTACTATCATCCTGACTCTCTGTCCATTCTGCTAAACTATCAATGTCCTGTTTCAGTCAATTACTGTCATCCTGACTGTCTGTCCATTCTGCTAAACTATCAATGTCCTGTTTCAGTCAATGACTATCATCCTGACTCTCTGTCCATTCTGCTAAACTATCAATGTCCTGTTTCAGTCAATTACTGTCATCCTGACTGTCTGTCCATTCTGCTAATCTATCAATGTCCTGTTTCAGTCAATGACTATCATCCTGACTGTCTGTCCATTCTGCTAAACTATCAATGTCCTGTTTCAGTCAATTACTATCATCCTGACTGTCTATCCATTCTGCTAAACTATCAATGTCCTGTTTCAGTCAATGACTATCATCCTGACTCTCTGTCCATTCTGCTAAACTATCAATGTCCTGTTTCAGTCAATTACTGTCATCCTGACTGTCTGTCCATTCTGCTAATCTATCAATGTCCTGTTTCAGTCAATGACTATCATCCTGACTGTCTGTCCATTCTGCTAAACTATCCATGTCCTGTTTCAGTCAATTACTATCATCCTGACTGTCTATCCATTCTGCTAAACTATCAATGTCCTGTTTCAGTCAATTACTATCATCCTGACTGTCTGTCCATTCTGCTAAACTATCCATGTCCTGTTTCAGTCAATTACTATCATCCTGACTGTCTGTCCATTCTGCTAAACTATCCATGTCCTGTTTCAGTCAATTACTATCATCCTGACTGTCTGTCCATTCTGCTAAACAATCAATGTCCTGTTTCAGTCAATTACTATCATCCTGACTGTCTGTCCATTCTGCTAAACTATCAATGTCCTGTTTCAGTCAATTACTATCATCCTGACTGTCTGTCCATTCTGCTAAACTATCAATGTCCTGTTTCAGTCAATTACTATCATCCTGACTGTCTGTCCATTCTGCTAAACTATCAATGTCCTGTTTCAGTCAATTACTATCATCCTGACTGTCTGTCCATTCTGCTAAACTATCAATGTCCTGTTTCAGTCAATTACTGTCATCCTGACTGTCTGTCCATTCTGCTAAACTATCAATGTCCTGTTTCAGTCAATGACTATCATCCTGACTGTCTGTCCATTCTGCTAAACTATCAATGTCCTGTTTCAGTCAATGACTATCATCCTGACTGTCTGTCCATTCTGCTAAACTATCAATGTCCTGTTTCAGTCAATCACTATCATCCTGACTGTCTGTCCATTCTGCTAAACTATCAATGTCCTGTTTCAGTCAATGACTATCATCCTGACTGTCTGTCCATTCTGCTAAACAATCAATGTCCTGTTTCAGTCAATGACTATCATCCTGACTGTCTGTCCATTCTGCTAAACTATCAATGTCCTGTTTCAGTCAATTACTATCATCCTGACTGTCTGTCCATTCTGCTAAACTATCAATGTCCTGTTTCAGTCAATGACTATCATCCTGACTGTCCGTCCATTCTGCTAAACAATCAATGTCCTGTTTCAGTCAATGACTATCATCCTGACTGTCTGTCCATTCTGCTAAACTATCCATGTCCTGTTTCAGTCAATTACTATCATCCTGACTGTCTGTCCATTCTGCTAAACTATCCATGTCCTGTTTCAGTCAATTACTTTCATCCTGACTGTCTGTCCATTCTGCTAAACTATCAATGTCCTGTTTCAGTCAATTACTATCATCCTGACTGTCTGTCCATTCTGCTAAACTATCAATGTCCTGTTTCAGTCAATTACTATCATCCTGACTGTCTGTCCATTCTGCTAAACTATCCATGTCCTGTTTCAGTCAATTACTATCATCCTGACTGTCTGTCCATTCTGCTAAACAATCAATGTCCTGTTTCAATCAATTACTATCATCCTGACTGTCTGTCCATTCTGCTAATCTATCAATGTCCTGTTTCAGTCTTTTACTATCATCCTGACTGTCTGTCCATTCTGCTAAACTATCCATGTCCTGTTTCAGTCAATTACTATCATCCTGACTGTCTGTCCATTCTGCTAAACTATCAATGTCCTGTTTCAGTCTTTTACTATCATCCTGACTGTCTGTCCATTCTGCTAATCTATCAATGTCCTGTTTCAGTCAATTACTATCATCCTGACTGTCTGTCCATTCTGCTAAACTATCAATGTCCTGTTTCAGTCAATTACTATCATCCTGACTGTCTGTCCATTCTGCTAATCTATCAATGTCCTGTTTCAGTCTTTTACTATCATCCTGACTGTCTATCCATTCTGCTAATCTATCAATGTCCTGTTTCAGTCAATTACTATCATCCTGACTGTCTGTCCATTCTGCTAAACTATCAATGTCCTGTTTCAGTCTTTTACTATCATCCTGACTGTCTGTCCATTCTGCTAATCTATCAATGTCCTGTTTCAGTCTTTTACTATCATCCTGACTGTCTGTCCATTCTGCTAATCTATCAATGTCCTGTTTCAGTCAATTACTATCATCCTGACTGTCTGTCCATTCTGCTAAACTATCAATGTCCTGTTTCAGTCAATTACTATCATCCTGACTGTCTGTCCATTCTGCTAAACTATCCATGTCCTGTTTCAGTCAATTACTATCATCCTGACTGTCTGTCCATTCTGCTAAACAATCAATGTCCTGTTTCAGTCAATTACTATCATCCTGACTGTCTGTCCATTCTGCTAATCTATCAATGTCCTGTTTCAGTCTTTTACTATCATCCTGACTGTCTGTCCATTCTGCTAAACTATCCATGTCCTGTTTCAGTCAATTACTATCATCCTGACTGTCTGTCCATTCTGCTAAACTATCAATGTCCTGTTTCAGTCTTTTACTTTCATCCTGACTGTCTGTCCATTCTGCTAATCTATCAATGTCCTGTTTCAGTCAATTACTATCATCCTGACTGTCTGTCCATTCTGCTAAACTATCCATGTCCTGTTTCAGTCAATTACTATCATCCTGACTGTCTGTCCATTCTGCTAAACTATCCATGTCCTGTTTCAGTCAATTACTATCATCCTGACTGTCTGTCCATTCTGCTAAACAATCAATGTCCTGTTTCAGTCAATGACTATCATCCTGACTGTCTGTCCATTCTGCTAAACTATCAATGTCCTGTTTCAGTCAATGACTATCATCCTGACTGTCTGTCCATTCTGCTAATCTATCAATGTCCTGTTTCAGTCAATTACTATCATCCTGACTGTCTGTCCATTCTGCTAAACTATCCATGTCCTGTTTCAGTCAATTACTATCATCCTGACTGTCTGTCCATTCTGCTAAACAATCAATGTCCTGTTTCAGTCAATGACTATCATCCTGACTGTCTATCCATTCTGCTAATCTATCCATGTCCTGTTTCAGTCAATTACTAACATCCTGACTGTCTGTCCATTCTGCTAAACTATCCATGTCCTGTTTCAGTCAATTACTATCATCCTGACTGTCTGTCCATTCTGCTAAACTATCCATGTCCTGTTTCAGTCAATTACTATCATCCTGACTGTCTGTCCATTCTGCTAAACAATCAATGTCCTGTTTCAGTCAATGACTATCATCCTGACTGTCTGTCCATTCTGCTAATCTATCCATGTCCTGTTTCAGTCAATTATTATCATCCTGACTGTCTGTCCATTCTGCTAAACAATCAATGTCCTGTTTCAGTCAATGACTATCATCCTGACTGTCTGTCCATTCTGCTAATCTATCCATGTCCTGTTTCAGTCAATTACTATCATCCTGACTGTCTGTCCATTCTGCTAAACTATCAATGTCCTGTTTCAGTCAATTACTATCATCCTGACTGTCTGTCCATTCTGCTAAACTATCAATGTCCTGTTTCAGTCAATTACTATCATCCTGACTGTCTGTCTATTCTGCTAAACTATCCATGTCCTGTTTCAGTCAATTACTATCATCCTGACTGTCTGTCCATTCTGCTAAACAATCAATGTCCTGTTTCAGTCAATGACTATCATCCTGACTGTCTGTCCATTCTGCTAATCTATCCATGTCCTGTTTCAGTCAATTACTATCATCCTGACTGTCTGTCCATTCTGCTAAACTATCAATGTCCTGTTTCAGTCAATTACTATCATCCTGACTGTCTGTCCATTCTGCTAAACTATCAATGTCCTGTTTCAGTCAATTACTATCATCCTGACTGTCTGTCCATTCTGCTAAACTATCCATGTCCTGTTTCAGTCAATGACTATCATCCTGACTGTCTGTCCATTCTGCTAAACTATCCATGTCCTGTTTCAGTCAATTACTATCATCCTGACTGTCTATCCATTCTGCTAAACTATCCATGTCCTGTTTCAGTCAATTACCATCATCCTGACTGTCTATCCATTCTGCTAAACTATCCATGTCCTGTTTCAGTCAATTACTATCATCCTGACTGTCTGTCCATTCTGCTAAACTATCCATGTCCTGTTTCAGTCAATTACTATCATCCTGACTGTCTGTCCATTCTGCTAAACTATCAATGTCCTGTTTCAGTCAATTACTATCATCCTGACTGTCTGTCCATTCTGCTAAACTATCCATGTCCTGTTTCAGTCAATTACCATCATCCTGACTGTCTGTCCATTCTGCTAAACTATCCATGTCCTGTTTCAGTCAATTACTATCATCCTGACTGTCTGTCCATTCTGCTAAACTATCAATGTTCTGTTTCAGTCAATTACCATCATCCTGACTGTCTATCCATTCTGCTAAACTATCCATGTCCTGTTTCAGTCAATGACTATCATCCTGACTGTCTGTCCATTCTGCTAAACTATCCATGTCCTGTTTCAGTCAATTACTGTCATCCTGACTGTCTGTCCATTCTGCTAAACTATCCATGTCCTGTTTCAGTCAATTACTATCATCCTGACTGTCTGTCCATTCTGCTAAACTATCAATGTCCTGTTTCAGTCAATTACTATCATCCTGACTGTCTGTCCATTCTGCTAAACTATCAATGTCCTGTTTCAGTCAATTACTATCATCCTGACTGTCTGTCCATTCTGCTAAACTATCAATGTCCTGTTTCAGTCAATTACTATCATCCTGACTGTCTGTCCATTCTGCTAAACTATCCATGTCCTGTTTCAGTCAATTACTATCATCCTGACTGTCTATCCATTCTGCTAAACTATCAATGTCCTGTTTCAGTCAATTACTATCATCCTGACTGTCTGTCCATTCTGCTAAACTATCAATGTCCTGTTTCAGTCAATTACTATCATCCTGACTGTCTGTCCATTCTGCTAAACTATCAATGTCCTGTTTCAGTCAATTACTATCATCCTGACTGTCTGTCCATTCTGCTAAACTATCAATGTCCTGTTTCAGTCAATTACTATCATCCTGACTGTCTGTCCATTCTGCTAAACTATGCATGTCCTGTTTCAGTCAATTACTATCATCCTGACTGTCTGTCCATTCTGCTAAACTATCAATGTCCTGTTTCAGTCAATTACTATCATCCTGACTGTCTGTCCATTCTGCTAAACTATCAATGTCCTGTTTCAGTCAATTACTATCATCCTGACTCGCTGTCCATTCTGCTAAGCTATCCATGTCCTGTTTCAGTCAATTACTATCATCCTGACTGTCTGTCCATTCTGCTAAACTATCCATGTCCTGTTTCAGTCAATTACTATCATCCTGACTGTCTGTCCATTCTGCTAAACTATCCATGTCCTGTTTCAGTCAATTACTATCATCCTGACTGTCTGTCCATTCTGCTAAACTATCCATGTCCTGTTTCAGTCAATTACTATCATCCTGACTGTCTGTCCATTCTGCTAAACTATCCATGTCCTGTTTCAGTCAATTACTATCATCCTGACTGTCTGTCCATTCTGCTAATCTATCCATGTCCTGTTTCAGTCAATTACTATCATCCTGACTGTCTATCCATTCTGCTAAACTATCCATGTCCTGTTTCAGTCAATTACTATCATCCTAACTCTCTGTCCATTCTGCTAAACTATCCATGTCCTGTTTCAGTCAATTACTATCATCCTGACTGTCTGTCCATTCTGCTAAACTATCCATCTCCTGTTTCAGTCAATTACTATCATTCTGACTGTCTGTCCATTCTGCTAAACTATCCATGTCCTGTTTCAGTCAATTACTATCATCCTGACTGTCTGTCCATTCTGCTAAACTATCCATGTCCTGTTTCAGTCAATTACTATCATCCTGACTGTCTGTCCATTCTGCTAAACTATCCATGTCCTGTTTCAGTCAATTACTATCATTCTGACTGTCTGTCCATTCTGCTAAACTATCCATGTCCTGTTTCAGTCAATTACTATCATCCTGACTGTCTGTCCATTCTGCTAAACTATCAATGTCCTGTTTCAGTCAATTACTATCATCCTGACTGTCTGTCCATTCTGCTAAACTATCAATGTCCTGTTTCAGTCAATTACTGTCATCCTGACTCTCTGTCCATTCTGCTAAACTATCCATGTCCTGTTTCAGTCAATTACTATCATCCTGACTCTCTGTCCATTCTGCTAAACTATGCATGTCCTGTTTCAGTCAATTACTATCATCCTGACTGTCTGTCCATTCTGCTAAACTATCAATGTCCTGTTTCAGTCAATTACTATCATCCTGATCCTCTGTCCATTCTGCTAAACTATCAATGTCCTGTTTCAGTCAATTACTATCATCCTGACTGTCTGTCCATTCTGCTAAACTATCCATGTCCTGTTTCAGTCAATTACTATCATCCTGACTCTCTGTCCATTCTGCTAAACTATCCATGTCCTGTTTCAGTCAATTACTATCATCCTGACTGTCTGTCCATTCTGCTAAACTATCAATGTCCTGTTTCAGTCAATTACTATCATCCTGATCCTCTGTCCATTCTGCTAAACTATCAATGTCCTGTTTCAGTCAATTACTATCACCCTGACTGTCTGTCCATTCTGCTAAACTATCAATGTCCTGTTTCAGTCAATTACTATCATCCTGACTGTCTGTCCATTCTGCTAAACTATCAATGTCCTGTTTCAGTCAATTACTATCATCCTGATCCGCTGTCCATTCTGCTAAACTATCCATGTCCTGTTTCAGTCAATTACTATCATCCTGATTGTCTGTCCATTCTGCTAAACTATCCATGTCCTGTTTCAGTCAATTACTATCATCCTGACTGTCTGTCCATTCTGCTAAACTATCCATGTCCTGTTTCAGTCAATGACTATCATCCTGACTCTCTGTCCATTCTGCTAAACTATCAATGTCCTGTTTCAGTCAATTACTATCATCCTGACTGTCTGTCCATTCTGCTAAACTATCCATGTCCTGTTTCAGTCAATTACTATCATCCTGACTTTCTATCCATTCTGCTAAACTATCAATGTCCAGTTTCAGTCAATTACTATCATCCTGACTGTCTGTCCATTCTGCTAAATTAACAATGTCCTGTTTCAGTCAATTACTATCATCCTGACTGTCTGTCCATTCTGCTAAACTATCAATGTCCTGTTTCATTCAATTACTATCATCCTGACTGTCTGTCCATTCTGCTAACCTATCCATGTCCTGTTTCAGTCAATTACTATCATCCTGACTGTCTGTCCATTCTGCTAAACTATCAATGTCCTGTTTCAGTCAATTACTATCATCCTGACTCGCTGTCCATTCTGCTAAGCTATCCATGTCCTGTTTCAGTCAATTACTATCATCCTGACTGTCTGTCCATTCTGCTAAACTATCCATGTCCTGTTTCAGTCAATTACTATCATCCTGACTGTCTGTCCATTCTGCTAAACTATCCATGTCCTGTTTCAGTCAATTACTATCATCCTGACTGTCTGTCCATTCTGCTAAACTATCCATGTCCTGTTTCAGTCAATTACTATCATCCTGACTGTCTGTCCATTCTGCTAAACTATCCATGTCCTGTTTCAGTCAATTACTATCATCCTGACTGTCTGTCCATTCTGCTAATCTATCCATGTCCTGTTTCAGTCAATTACTATCATCCTGACTGTCTATCCATTCTGCTAAACTATCCATGTCCTGTTTCTGTCAATTACTATCATCCTAACTCTCTGTCCATTCTGCTAAACTATCCATGTCCTGTTTCAGTCAATTACTATCATCCTGACTGTCTGTCCATTCTGCTAAACTATCCATCTCCTGTTTCAGTCAATTACTATCATTCTGACTGTCTGTCCATTCTGCTAAACTATCCATGTCCTGTTTCAGTCAATTACTATCATCCTGACTGTCTGTCCATTCTGCTAAACTATCCATGTCCTGTTTCAGTCAATTACTATCATCCTGACTGTCTGTCCATTCTGCTAAACTATCCATGTCCTGTTTCAGTCAATTACTATCATTCTGACTGTCTGTCCATTCTGCTAAACTATCCATGTCCTGTTTCAGTCAATTACTATCATCCTGACTGTCTGTCCATTCTGCTAAACTATCAATGTCCTGTTTCAGTCAATTACTATCATCCTGACTGTCTGTCCATTCTGCTAAACTATCAATGTCCTGTTTCAGTCAATTACTGTCATCCTGACTCTCTGTCCATTCTGCTAAACTATCCATGTCCTGTTTCAGTCAATTACTATCATCCTGACTCTCTGTCCATTCTGCTAAACTATGCATGTCCTGTTTCAGTCAATTACTATCATCCTGACTGTCTGTCCATTCTGCTAAACTATCAATGTCCTGTTTCAGTCAATTACTATCATCCTGATCCTCTGTCCATTCTGCTAAACTATCAATGTCCTGTTTCAGTCAATTACTATCATCCTGACTGTCTGTCCATTCTGCTAAACTATCCATGTCCTGTTTCAGTCAATTACTATCATCCTGACTCTCTGTCCATTCTGCTAAACTATCCATGTCCTGTTTCAGTCAATTACTATCATCCTGACTGTCTGTCCATTCTGCTAAACTATCAATGTCCTGTTTCAGTCAATTACTATCATCCTGATCCTCTGTCCATTCTGCTAAACTATCAATGTCCTGTTTCAGTCAATTACTATCACCCTGACTGTCTGTCCATTCTGCTAAACTATCAATGTCCTGTTTCAGTCAATTACTATCATCCTGACTGTCTGTCCATTCTGCTAAACTATCAATGTCCTGTTTCAGTCAATTACTATCATCCTGATCCTCTGTCCATTCTGCTAAACTATCCATGTCCTGTTTCAGTCAATTACTATCATCCTGATTGTCTGTCCATTCTGCTAAACTATCCATGTCCTGTTTCAGTCAATTACTATCATCCTGACTGTCTGTCCATTCTGCTAAACTATCCATGTCCTGTTTCAGTCAATGACTATCATCCTGACTCACTGTCCATTCTGCTAAACTATCAATGTCCTGTTTCAGTCAATTACTATCATCCTGACTGTCTGTCCATTCTGCTAAACTATCCATGTCCTGTTTCAGTCAATTACTATCATCCTGACTTTCTATCCATTCTGCTAAACTATCAATGTCCAGTTTCAGTCAATTACTATCATCCTGACTGTCTGTCCATTCTGCTAAATTAACAATGTCCTGTTTCAGTCAATTACTATCATCCTGACTGTCTGTCCATTCTGCTAAACTATCCATGTCCTGTTTCATTCAATTACTATCATCCTGACTGTCTGTCCATTCTGCTAACCTATCCATGTCCTGTTTCAGTCAATTACTATCATCCTGACTTTCTATCCATTCTGCTAAACTATCAATGTCCAGTTTCAGTCAATTACTATCATCCTGACTGTCTGTCCATTCTGCTAAATTAACAATGTCCTGTTTCAGTCAATTACTATCATCCTGACTGTCTGTCCATTCTGCAAGACTATCCATGTCCTGTTTCAGTCAATTACTATCATCCTGACTGTCTGTCCATTCTGCTAAATTATCCATGTCCTGTTTCAGTCAATTACTATCATCCTGACTGTCTGTGCGTTCTGCTAAACTGTCAATGTCCTGTTTCAGTCAATTACTATCGTCCTGACTGTCTGTCCATTCTGCTAAACTATCAATGTCCTGTCTCAGTCAATTACTATCATCCTGACTGTCTGTCCATTCTGCTAAACTATCAATGTCCTGTTTCAGTCAATTACTATCATCCTGACTGTCTATCCATTCTGCTAAACTATCAATGTCCTGTTTCAGTCAATTACTATCATCCTGACTGTCTGTCCATTCTGCTAAATTATCAATATCCTGTTTCAGTCAATTACTATCATCCTGACTGTTTGTCCATTCTGCTAAACTAACAATGTCCTGTTTCAGTCAATTACTATCATCCTGACTGTCTGTCCATGCTGCTAAACTAACAATGTCCTGTTTCAGTCAATTACTATCATCCTGACTCTCTGTCCATTCTGCTGAACTATCCATGTCCTGTTTCAGTCAATTACTATCATCCTGACAGTCTGTCCATTCTGCTAAATTATCCATGTCCTGTTTCAGTCATTTACTATCATCCTGACTGTCTGTCCATTCTGCTAAACTATCAATGTCCTGTTTCAGTCAATTACTATCATCCTGACTCTCTGTCCATTCTGCTAAATTATCCATGTCCTGTTTCAGTCATTTACTATCATCCTGACTGTCTGTCCATTCTGCTAAATTATCCATGTCCTGTTTCAGTCATTTACTATCATCCTGACTGTCTATCCATTCTGCTAAACTATCAATGTCCTGTTTCAGTCAATTACTATCATCCTGACTGTCTGTCCATTCTGCTAAACTATCAATGTCCTGTTTCAGTCAATTACTACCATCCAGACTGTCTGTCCATTCTGCTATACTATCAATGTCCTGTTTCAGTCAATTACTATCGTCCTGACTGTCTGTCCATTCTGCTAAACTATCAATGTCCTGTCTCAGTCAATTACTATCATCCTGACTGTCTGTCCATTCTGCTAAACTATCAATGTCCTGTTTCAGTCAATTACTATCATCCTGACTGTCTATCCATTCTGCTAAACTATCAATGTCCTGTTTCAGTCAATTACTATCATCCTGACTGTCTGTCCATTCTGCTAAATTATCAATATCCTGTTTCAGTCAATTACTATCATCCTGACTGTTTGTCCATTCTGCTAAACTAACAATGTCCTGTTTCAGTCAATTACTATCATCCTGACTGTCTGTCCATGCTGCTAAACTAACAATGTCCTGTTTCAGTCAATTACTATCATCCTGACTCTCTGTCCATTCTGCTGAACTATCCATGTCCTGTTTCAGTCAATTACTATCATCCTGACAGTCTGTCCATTCTGCTAAATTATCCATGTCCTGTTTCAGTCATTTACTATCATCCTGACTGTCTGTCCATTCTGCTAAACTATCAATGTCCTGTTTCAGTCAATTACTATCATCCTGACTCTCTGTCCATTCTGCTAAATTATCCATGTCCTGTTTCAGTCATTTACTATCATCCTGACTGTCTGTCCATTCTGCTAAATTATCCATGTCCTGTTTCAGTCATTTACTATCATCCTGACTGTCTATCCATTCTGCTAAACTATCAATGTCCTGTTTCAGTCAATTACTATCATCCTGACTGTCTGTCCATTCTGCTAAACTATCAATGTCCTGTTTCAGTCAATTACTACCATCCAGACTGTCTGTCCATTCTGCTATACTATCAATGTCCTGTTTCAGTCAATTACTATCATCCTGACTGTCTGTCCATTCTGCTAAACTATCAATGTCCTGTTTCAGTCAATTACTATCATCCTGACTGTCTGTCCATTCTGCTATTCTATCAATGTCCTGTTTCAGTCAATTACTATCATCCTGACTCTCTGTCCATTCTGCTAAACTATCCATGTCCTGTTTCAGTCAATTACTATCATCCTGACTGTCTGTCCATTCTGCTAAATTATCCATGTCCTGTTTCAGTCAATTACTATCATCCTGATCCTCTGTCCATTCTGCTATACTATCAATGTCCTGTTTCAGTCAATTACTATCATCCTGACTCTCTGTCCATTCTGCTAAACTATCAATCTCCTGTTTCAGTCAATTACTATCATCCTGACTGTCTGTCCATTCTGCTAAATTAACAATGTCCTGTTTCAGTCAATTACTATCATCCTGACTGTCTGTCCATTCTGCTAAACTATCCATGTCCTGTTTCATTCAATTACTATCATCCTGACTGTCTGTCCATTCTGCTAACCTATCCATGTCCTGTTTCAGTCAATTACTATCATCCTGTCTTTCTATCCATTCTGCTAAACTATCAGTGTCCAGTTTCAGTCAATTACTATCATCCTGACTGTCTGTCCATTCTGCTAAATTAACAATGTCCTGTTTCAGTCAATTACTATCATCCTGACTGTCTGTCCATTCTGCTAAACTGTCCATGTCCTGTTTCAGTCAATTACTATCATCCTGACTGTCTGTCCATTCTGCTAAATTATCCATGTCCTGTTTCAGTCAATTACTATCATCCTGACTGTCTGTGCATTCTGCTAAACTGTCAATGTCCTGTTTCAGTCAATTACTATCATCCTGACTGTCTGTCCATTCTGCTAAACTATCAATGTCCTGTCTCAGTCAATTACTATCATCCTGACTGTCTGTCCATTCTGCTAAACTATCAATGTCCTGTTTCAGTCAATTACTATCATCCTGACTGTCTATCCATTCTGCTAAACTATCAATGTCCTGTTTCAGTCAATTACTATCATCCTGACTGTCTGTCCATTCTGCTAAATTATCAATATCCTGTTTCAGTCAATTACTATCATCCTGACTGTTTGTCCATTCTGCTAAACTAACAATGTCCTGTTTCAGTCAATTACTATCATCCTGACTGTCTGTCCATTCTGCTAAATTATCAATATCCTGTTTCAGTCAATTACTATCATCCTGACTGTTTGTCCATTCTGCTAAACTATCAATGTCCTGTCTCAGTCAATTACTATCATCCTGACTGTCTGTCCATTCTGCTAAACTATCAATGTCCTGTTTCAGTCAATTACTATCATCCTGACTGTCTATCCATTCTGCTAAACTATCAATGTCCTGTTTCAGTCAATTACTATCATCCTGACTGTCTGTCCATTCTGCTAAATTATCAATATCCTGTTTCAGTCAATTACTATCATCCTGACTGTCTATCCATTCTGCTAAATTATCCATGTCCTGTTTCAGTCAATTACTATCATCCTGACTGTCTGTCCATGCTGCTAAACTAACAATGTCCTGTTTCAGTCAATTACTATCATCCTGACTCTCTGTCCATTCTGCTGAACTATCCATGTCCTGTTTCAGTCAATTACTATCATCCTGACTGTCTGTCCATTCTGCTAAACTATCCATGTCCTGTTTCAGTCAATTACTATCATCCTGACTCTCTGTCCATTCTGCTAAATTATCCATGTCCTGTTTCAGTCATTTACTATCATCCTGACTGTCTGTCCATTCTGCTAAATTATCCATGTCCTGTTTCAGTCATTTACTATCATCCTGACTGTCTGTCCATTCTGCTAAACTATCCATGTCCTGTTTCAGTCAATTACTATCATCCTGACTGTCTGTCCATTCTGCTAAACTATCAATGTCCTGTTTCAGTCAATTACTATCATCCTGACTCTCAGTCCATTCTGCTAAACTATCCATGTCCTGTTTCAGTCAATTACTATCATCCTGACTGTCTGTCCATTCTGCTAAACTATCAATGTCCTGTTTCAGTCAATTACTATCATCCAGACTGTCTGTCCATTCTGCTATACTATCAATGTCCTGTTTCAGTCAATTACTATCATCCTGACTGTCTATCCATTCTGCTAAACTATCAATGTCCTGTTTCAGTCAATTACTATCATCCTGACTGTCTGTCCATTCTGCTAAACTATCAATGTCCTGTTTCAGTCAATTACTACCATCCAGACTGTCTGTCCATTCTGCTATACTATCAATGTCCTGTTTCAGTCAATTACTATCATCCTGACTGTCTGTCCATTCTGCTAAACTATCAATGTCCTGTTTCAGTCAATTACTATCATCCTGACTGTCTATCCATTCTGCTAAACTATCAATGTCCTGTTTCAGTCAATTACTATCATCCAGACTGTCTGTCCATTCTGCTATACTATCAATGTCCTGTTTCAGTCAATTACTATCATCCTGACTGTCTGTCCATTCTGCTAAACTATCAATGTCCTGTTTCAGTCAATTACTATCATCCTGACTGTCTGTCCATTCTGCTATTCTATCAATGTCCTGTTTCAGTCAATTACTATCATCCTGACTCTCTGTCCATTCTGCTAAACTATCCATGTCCTGTTTCAGTCAGTTACTATCATCCTGACTGTCTGTCCATTCTGCTAAATTATCCATGTCCTGTTTCAGTCAATTACTATCATCCTGATCCTCTGTCCATTCTGCTATACTATCAATGTCCTGTTTCAGTCAATTACTATCATCCTGACTCTCTGTCCATTCTGCTAAACTATCAATGTCCTGTTTCAGTCAATTACTATCATCCTGACTCTCTGTCCATTCTGCTAAACTATCAATGTCCTGTTTCAGTCAATTACTATCATCCTGACTGTCTGTCCATTCTGCTAAACTATCCATGTCCTGTTTCAGTCAATTACTATCATCCTGACTGTCTGTCCATTCTGCTAAACTATCAATGTCCTGTTTCAGTCAATTACTATCATCCTGACTGTCTGTCCATTCTGCTATTCTATCAATGTCCTGTTTCAGTCAATTACTATCATCCTGACTCTCTGTCCATTCTGCTAAACTATCCATGTCCTGTTTCAGTCAGTTACTATCATCCTGACTGTCTGTCCATTCTGCTAAATTATCCATGTCCTGTTTCAGTCAATTACTATCATCCTGATCCTCTGTCCATTCTGCTATACTATCAATGTCCTGTTTCAGTCAATTACTATCATCCTGACTCTCTGTCCATTCTGCTAAACTATCAATGTCCTGTTTCAGTCAATTACTATCATCCTGACTGTCTATCCATTCTGCTAAACTATCAATGTCCTGTTTCAGTCATGTACTATCATCCTGACTCTCTGTCCATTCTGCTAAATTATCCATGTCCTGTTTCAGTCAATTACTATCATCCTGACTGTCTGTCCATTCTGCTAAACTATCAATGTCCTGTTTCAGTCAATTACTACCATCCAGACTGTCTGTCCATTCTGCTATACTATCAATGTCCTGTTTCAGTCAATTACTATCATCCTGACTGTCTGTCCATTCTGCTAAACTATCAATGTCCTGTTTCAGTCAATTACTATCATCCTGACTGTCTATCCATTCTGCTAAACTATCAATGTCCTGTTTCAGTCAATTACTATCATCCAGACTGTCTGTCCATTCTGCTATACTATCAATGTCCTGTTTCAGTCAATTACTATCATCCTGACTGTCTGTCCATTCTGCTAAACTATCAATGCCCTGTTTCAGTCAATTACTATCATCCTGACTGTCTGTCCATTCTGCTATTCTATCAATGTCCTGTTTCAGTCAATTACTATCATCCTGACTCTCTGTCCATTCTGCTAAACTATCCATGTCCTGTTTCAGTCAATTACTATCATCCTGACTGTCTGTCCATTCTGCTAAATTATCCATGTCCTGTTTCAGTCAATTACTATCATCCTGACTGTCTGTCCATTCTGCTAAACTATCAATGTCCTGTTTCAGTCAATTACTATCATCCTGACTGTCTGTCCATTCTGCTAAACTATCAATGTCCTGTTTCAGTCAATTACTCTCATCCTGACTGTCTGTCCATTCTGCTATACTACCCATGTCCTGCTTCAGTCAATTACTATCATCCTGACTGTCTGTCCATTCTGCTATACTATCAATGTCCTGTTTCAGTCAATTACTATCATCCTGACTGTCTGTCCATTCTGCTAAACTATCAATGTCCTGTTTCAGTCAATTACTATCATCCTGACTGTCTGTCCATTCTGCTAAACTATCAATGTCCTGTTTCAGTCAATTACTCTCATCCTGACTGTCTGTCCATTCTGCTATACTACCCATGTCCTGCTTCAGTCAATTACTATCATCCTGACTGTCTGTCCATTCTGCTAAACTATCCATGTCCTGTTTCAGTCAATTACTATCATCCTGACTGTCTGTCCATTCTGCTATACTACCCATGTCCTGCTTCAGTCAATTACTATCATCCTGACTGTCTGTCCATTCTGCTAAACTACCCATGTCCTGCTTCAGTCAATTACTATCATCCTGACTGTCTGTCCATTCTGCTAAACTATCCATGTCCTGTTTCAGTCAATGACTATCATCCTGACTGTCTGTCCATTCTGCTATACTACCCATGTCCTGCTTCAGTCAATTACTATCATCCTGACTGTCTGTCCATTCTGCTAAACTATCCATGTCCTGTTTCAGTCAATTACTATCATCCTGACTGTCTGTCCATTCTGCTATACTACCCATGTCCTGCTTCAGTCAATTACTATCATCCTGACTGTCTGTCCATTCTGCTAAACTACCCATGTCCTGCTTCAGTCAATTACTATCATCCTGACTGTCTGTCCATTCTGCTAAACTATCCATGTCCTGTTTCAGTCAATTACTATCATCCTGACTGTCTGTCCATTCTGCTAAACTATCAATGTCCTGTTTCAGTCAATTACTATCATCCTGACTGTCTGTCCATTCTGCTATACTACCCATGTCCTGCTTCAGTCAATTACTATCATCCTGACTGTCTGTCCATTCTGCTAAACTATCCATGTCCTGTTTCAGTCAATTACTATCATCCTGACTGTCTGTCCATTCTGCTATACTACCCATGTCCTGCTTCAGTCAATTACTATCATCCTGACTGTCTGTCCATTCTGCTAAACTATCAATGTCCTGTTTCAGTCAATTACTATCATCCTGACTGTCTGTCCATTCTGCTAAACTATCCATGTCCTGTTTCAGTCAATTACTATCATCCTGACTCTCTGTCCATTCTGCTGAACTATCCATGTCCTGTTTCAGTCAATTACTATCATCCTGACTGTCTGTCCATTCTGCTAAACTATCCATGTCCTGTTTCAGTCAATTACTATCATCCTGACTCTCTGTCCATTCTGCTAAATTATCCATGTCCTGTTTCAGTCATTTACTATCATCCTGACTGTCTGTCCATTCTGCTAAATTATCCATGTCCTGTTTCAGTCATTTACTATCATCCTGACTGTCTGTCCATTCTGCTAAACTATCCATGTCCTGTTTCAGTCAATTACTATCATCCTGACTGTCTGTCCATTCTGCTAAACTATCAATGTCCTGTTTCAGTCAATTACTATCATCCTGACTCTCAGTCCATTCTGCTAAACTATCCATGTCCTGTTTCAGTCAATTACTATCATCCTGACAGTCTGTCCATTCTGCTAAACTATCAATGTCCTGTTTCAGTCAATTACTATCATCCTGACTGTCTGTCCATTCTGCTAAACTATCAATGTCCTGTTTCAGTCAATTACTATCATCCAGACTGTCTGTCCATTCTGCTATACTATCAATGTCCTGTTTCAGTCAATTACTATCATCCTGACTGTCTATCCATTCTGCTAAACTATCAATGTCCTGTTTCAGTCAATTACTATCATCCTGACTGTCTGTCCATTCTGCTAAACTATCAATGTCCTGTTTCAGTCAATTACTACCATCCAGACTGTCTGTCCATTCTGCTATACTATCAATGTCCTGTTTCAGTCAATTACTATCATCCTGACTGTCTGTCCATTCTGCTAAACTATCAATGTCCTGTTTCAGTCAATTACTATCATCCTGACTGTCTATCCATTCTGCTAAACTATCAATGTCCTGTTTCAGTCAATTACTATCATCCAGACTGTCTGTCCATTCTGCTATACTATCAATGTCCTGTTTCAGTCAATTACTATCATCCTGACTGTCTGTCCATTCTGCTAAACTATCAATGTCCTGTTTCAGTCAATTACTATCATCCTGACTGTCTGTCCATTCTGCTATTCTATCAATGTCCTGTTTCAGTCAATTACTATCATCCTGACTGTCTGTCCATTCTGCTAAACTATCAATGTCCTGTTTCAGTCAATTACTATCATCCTGACTGTCTGTCCATTCTGCTAAACTATCCATGTCCTGTTTCAGTCAGTTACTATCATCCTGACTGTCTGTCCATTCTGCTAAATTATCCATGTCCTGTTTCAGTCAATTACTATCATCCTGATCCTCTGTCCATTCTGCTATACTATCAATGTCCTGTTTCAGTCAATTACTATCATCCTGACTGTCTGTCCATTCTGCTAAACTATCAATGTCCTGTTTCAGTCAATTACTATCATCCTGACTCTCTGTCCATTCTGCTAAATTATCCATGTCCTGTTTCAGTCAATTACTATCATCCTGACTGTCTGTCCATTCTGCTAAACTATCAATGTCCTGTTTCAGTCAATTACTACCATCCAGACTGTCTGTCCATTCTGCTATACTATCAATGTCCTGTTTCAGTCAATTACTATCATCCTGACTGTCTGTCCATTCTGCTAAACTATCCATGTCCTGTTTCAGTCAATTACTATCATCCTGACTGTCTATCCATTCTGCTAAACTATCCATGTCCTGTTTCAGTCAATTACTATCATCCTGACTGTCTGTCCATTCTGCTAAACTATCCATGTCCTGTTTCAGTCAATTACTATCATCCTGACTGTCTGTCCATTCTGCTAAACTATCAATGTCCTGTTTCAGTCAATTACTATCATCCTGACTCTCTGTCCATTCTGCTAAACTATCAATGTCCTGTTACAGTCAATTACTATCATCCTGACTCTCTGTCCATTCTGCTAAATTATCCATGTCCTGTTTCAGTCAATTACTATCATCCTGACTGTCTGTCCATTCTGCTAAACTATCCATGTCCTGTTTCAGTCAATTACTATCATCCTGACTGTCTATCCATTCTGCTAAACTATCCATGTCCTGTTTCAGTCAATTACTATCATCCTGACTGTCTATCCATTCTGCTAAACTATCAATGTCCTGTTTCAGTCAATTACTACCATCCTGACTCTCTGTCCATTCTGCTAAACTATCCATGTCCTGTTTCAGTCAATTACTATCATCCTGACTGTCTATCCATTCTGCTAAACTATCCATGTCCTGTTTCAGTCAATTACTATCATCCTGACTGTCTATCCATTCTGCTAAACTATCAATGTCCTGTTTCAGTCAATTACTATCATCCAGACTGTCTGTCCATTCTGCTATACTATCAATGTCCTGTTTCAGTCAATTACTATCATCCTGACTGTCTGTCCATTCTGCTAAACTATCAATGTCCTGTTTCGGTCAATTACTATCATCCTGACTGTCTGTCCATTCTGCTATTCTATCAATGTCCTGTTTCAGTCAATTACTATCATCCTGACTCTCTGTCCATTCTGCTAAACTATCCATGTCCTGTTTCAGTCAATTACTATCATCCTGACTGTCTGTCCATTCTGCTAAATTATCCATGTCCTGTTTCAGTCAATTACTATCATCCTGACTGTCTGTCCATTCTGCTATACTATCCATGTCCTGTTTCAGTCAATTACTATCATCCTGACTGTCTGTCCATTCTGCTAAACTATCCATGTCCTGTTTCAGTCAATTACTATCATCCTGACTGTCTGTCCATTCTGCTAAACTATCAATGTCCTGTTTCAGTCAATTACTATCATCCTGACTCTCTGTCCATTCTGCTAAACTATCAATGTCCTGTTACAGTCAATTACTATCATCCTGACTCTCTGTCCATTCTGCTAAATTATCCATGTCCTGTTTCAGTCAATTACTATCATCCTGACTGTCTGTCCATTCTGCTAAACTATCCATGTCCTGTTTCAGTCAATTACTATCATCCTGACTGTCTATCCATTCTGCTAAACTATCCATGTCCTGTTTCAGTCAATTACTATCATCCTGACTGTCTATCCATTCTGCTAAACTATCAATGTCCTGTTTCAGTCAATTACTACCATCCTGACTCTCTGTCCATTCTGCTAAACTATCCATGTCCTGTTTCAGTCAATTACTATCATCCTGACTGTCTATCCATTCTGCTAAACTATCCATGTCCTGTTTCAGTCAATTACTATCATCCTGACTGTCTATCCATTCTGCTAAACTATCAATGTCCTGTTTCAGTCAATTACTATCATCCAGACTGTCTGTCCATTCTGCTATACTATCAATGTCCTGTTTCAGTCAATTACTATCATCCTGACTGTCTGTCCATTCTGCTAAACTATCAATGTCCTGTTTCGGTCAATTACTATCATCCTGACTGTCTGTCCATTCTGCTATTCTATCAATGTCCTGTTTCAGTCAATTACTATCATCCTGACTCTCTGTCCATTCTGCTAAACTATCCATGTCCTGTTTCAGTCAATTACTATCATCCTGACTGTCTGTCCATTCTGCTAAATTATCCATGTCCTGTTTCAGTCAATTACTATCATCCTGACTGTCTGTCCATTCTGCTATACTATCAATGTCCTGTTTCAGTCAATTACTATCATCCTGACTGTCTGTCCATTCTGCTAAACTATCAATGTCCTGTTTCAGTCAATTACTATCATCCTGACTGTCTGTCCATTCTGCTATACTACCCATGTCCTGCTTCAGTCAATTACTATCATTCTGACTGTCTGTCCATTCTGCTAAACTATCCATGTCCTGTTTCAGTCAATTACTATCATCCTGACTCTCTGTCCATTCTGCTAAATTATCCATGTCCTGTTTCAGTCAATTACTATCATCCTGACTGTCTGTCCATTCTGCTATACTATCAATGTCCTGTTTCAGTCAATTACTATCATCCTGACTGTCTGTCCATTCTGCTAAACTATCAATGTCCTGTTTCAGTCAATTACTATCATCCTGACTGTCTGTCCATTCTGCTATACTACCCATGTCCTGCTTCAGTCAATTACTATCATCCTGACTGTCTGTCCATTCTGCTAAACTATCCATGTCCTGTTTCAGTCAATTACTATCATCCTGACTCTCTGTCCATTCTGCTAAACTATCCATGTCCTGTTTCAGTCAATGACTATCATCCTGACTGTCTGTCCATTCTGCTAAACTATCCATGTCCTGTTTCAGTCAATTACTATCATCCTGACTGTCTGTCCATTCTGCTAAATTATCCATGTCCTGTTTCAGTCAATTACTATCATCCTGACTGTCTGTCCATTCTGCTAACCTATCATTGTCCTGTTTCAGTCAATTACTATCATCCTGACTGACTGTACATTATTCTAAACTATCAATGTCCTGTTACAGTCAATTACTATCATCCTGACTGTCTGTCCATTCTGCTAAACTATCCATGTCCTGTTTCAGTCAATTACTATCATCCTGACTGTCTGTCCATTCTGCTAAACTATCCATGTCCTGTTTCAGTCAATTACTATCATCCTGACTGTCTATCCATTCTGCTAAACTATCCATGTCCTGTTTCAGTCAATTACTATCATCCTGACTGTCTGTCCATTCTGCTAAACTATCCATGTCCTGTTTCAGTCAATTACTATCATCATGACTGTCTGTCCATTCTGCTAAACTATCAATGTCCTGTTTCAGTCAATTACTATCATCCTGACTGTCTGTCCATTCTGCTAAACTATCAATGTCCTGTTACAGTCAATTACTATCATCCTGACTCTCTGTCCATTCTGCTAAATTATCCATGTCCTGTTTCAGTCAATTACTATCATCCTGACTGTCTATCCATTCTGCTAAACTATCCATGTCCTGTTTCAGTCAACTACTATCATCCTGACTGTCTATCCATTCTGCTAAACTATCAATGTCCTGTTTCATTCAATTACTACCATCCTGACTCTCTGTCCATTCTGCTAAACTATCCATGTCCTGTTTCAGTCAATTACTATCATCCTGACTGTCTATCCATTCTGCTAAACTATCCATGTCCTGTTTCAGTCAGTTACTATCATCCTGACTCTCTGTCCATTCTGCTAAATTATCCAAGTCCTGTTTCAGTCAATTACTATCATCCTGACTGGCAGTCCATTCTGCTAAACTATCCATGTCCTGTTTCAGTCAATTACTATCATCCTGACTGTCTGTCCATTCTGCTAAACTATCCATGTCCTGTTTCAGTCAATTACTATCATCCTGACTGTCTGTCCATTCTGCTAACCTATCCATGTCCTGTTTCAGTCAATTACTATCATCCTGACTTTCTATCCATTCTGCTAAACTATCAATGTCCAGTTTCAGTCAATTACTATCATCCTGACTGTCTGTCCATTCTGCTAAATTATCAATGTCCTGTTTCAGTCAATTACTATCATCCTGACTCTCTGTCCATTCTGCTAAACTATCAATGTCCTGTTACAGTCAATTACTATCATCCTGACTCTCTGTCCATTCTGCTAAATTATCCATGTCCTGTTTCAGTCAATTACTATCATCCTGACTGTCTGTCCATTCTGCTAAACTATCCATGTCCTGTTTCAGTCAATTACTATCATCCTGACTGTCTATCCATTCTGCTAAACTATCCATGTCCTGTTTCAGTCAATTACTATCATCCTGACTGTCTATCCATTCTGCTAAACTATCAATGTCCTGTTTCAGTCAATTACTACCATCCTGACTCTCTGTCCATTCTGCTAAACTATCCATGTCCTGTTTCAGTCAATTACTTTCATCCTGACTGTCTATCCATTCTGCTAAACTATCCATGTCCTGTTTCAGTCAATTACTATCATCCTGACTGTCTATCCATTCTGCTAAACTATCAATGTCCTGTTTCAGTCAATTACTATCATCCAGACTGTCTGTCCATTCTGCTATACTATCAATGTCCTGTTTCAGTCAATTACTATCATCCTGACTGTCTGTCCATTCTGCTAAACTATCAATGTCCTGTTTCGGTCAATTACTATCATCCTGACTGTCTGTCCATTCTGCTATTCTATCAATGTCCTGTTTCAGTCAATTACTATCATCCTGACTCTCTGTCCATTCTGCTAAACTATCCATGTCCTGTTTCAGTCAATTACTATCATCCTGACTGTCTGTCCATTCTGCTAAATTATCCATGTCCTGTTTCAGTCAATTACTATCATCCTGACTGTCTGTCCATTCTGCTATACTATCAATGTCCTGTTTCAGTCAATTACTATCATCCTGACTGTCTGTCCATTCTGCTAAACTATCAATGTCCTGTTTCAGTCAATTACTATCATCCTGACTGTCTGTCCATTCTGCTATACTACCCATGTCCTGCTTCAGTCAATTACTATCATTCTGACTGTCTGTCCATTCTGCTAAACTATCCATGTCCTGTTTCAGTCAATTACTATCATCCTGACTCTCTGTCCATTCTGCTAAATTATCCATGTCCTGTTTCAGTCAATTACTATCATCCTGACTGTCTGTCCATTCTGCTATACTATCAATGTCCTGTTTCAGTCAATTACTATCATCCTGACTGTCTGTCCATTCTGCTAAACTATCAATGTCCTGTTTCAGTCAATTACTATCATCCTGACTGTCTGTCCATTCTGCTATACTACCCATGTCCTGCTTCAGTCAATTACTATCATCCTGACTGTCTGTCCATTCTGCTAAACTATCCATGTCCTGTTTCAGTCAATTACTATCATCCTGACTCTCTGTCCATTCTGCTAAACTATCCATGTCCTGTTTCAGTCAATGACTATCATCCTGACTGTCTGTCCATTCTGCTAAACTATCCATGTCCTGTTTCAGTCAATTACTATCATCCTGACTGTCTGTCCATTCTGCTAAACTATCCATGTCCTGTTTCAGTCAATTACTATCATCCTGACTGTCTGTCCATTCTGCTAACCTATCATTGTCCTGTTTCAGTCAATTACTATCATCCTGACTGACTGTCCATTCTGCTAAACTATCAATGTCCTGTTTCAGTCAATTACTATCATCCTGACTGTCTGTCCATTATTCTAAACTATCAATGTCCTGTTACAGTCAATTACTATCATCCTGACTGTCTGTCCATTCTGCTAAACTATCCATGTCCTGTTTCAGTCAATTACTATCATCCTGACTGTCTGTCCATTCTGCTAAACTATCCATGTCCTGTTTCAGTCAATTACTATCATCCTGACTGTCTATCCATTCTGCTAAACTATCCATGTCCTGTTTCAGTCAATTACTATCATCCTGACTGTCTGTCCATTCTGCTAAACTATCCATGTCCTGTTTCAGTCAATTACTATCATCATGACTGTCTGTCCATTCTGCTAAACTATCAATGTCCTGTTTCAGTCAATTACTATCATCCTGACTGTCTGTCCATTCTGCTAAACTATCAATGTCCTGTTACAGTCAATTACTATCATCCTGACTCTCTGTCCATTCTGCTAAATTATCCATGTCCTGTTTCAGTCAATTACTATCATCCTGACTGTCTATCCATTCTGCTAAACTATCCATGTCCTGTTTCAGTCAACTACTATCATCCTGACTGTCTATCCATTCTGCTAAACTATCAATGTCCTGTTTCATTCAATTACTACCATCCTGACTCTCTGTCCATTCTGCTAAACTATCCATGTCCTGTTTCAGTCAATTACTATCATCCTGACTGTCTGTCCATTCTGCTAAACTATCCATGTCCTGTTTCAGTCAATTACTATCATCCTGACTGTCTGTCCATTCTGCTAAACTATCAATGTCCTGTTTCAGTCAATTACTATCATCCTGACTCTCTGTCCATTATGCTAAACTATCAATGTCCTGTTACAGTCAATTACTATCATCCTGACTCTCTGTCCATTCTGCTAAATTATCCATGTCCTGTTTCAGTCAATTACTATCATCCTGACTGTCTGTCCATTCTGCTAAACTATCAATGTCCTGTTTCAGTCAATTACTATCATCCTGACTGTCTGTCCATTCTGCTATTCTATCAATGTCCTGTTTCAGTCAATTACTATCATCCTGACTCTCTGTCCATTCTGCTAAACTATCCATGTCCTGTTTCAGTCAATTACTATCATCCTGACTGTCTGTCCATTCTGCTAAATTATCCATGTCCTGTTTCAGTCAATTACTATCATCCTGACTGTCTGTCCATTCTGCTATACTATCAATGTCCTGTTTCAGTCAATTACTATCATCCTGACTGTCTGTCCATTCTGCTAAACTATCAATGTCCTGTTTCAGTCAATTACTATCATCCTGACTGTCTGTCCATTCTGCTATACTACCCATGTCCTGCTTCAGTCAATTACTATCATTCTGACTGTCTGTCCATTCTGCTAAACTATCCATGTCCTGTTTCAGTCAATTACTATCATCCTGACTCTCTGTCCATTCTGCTAAATTATCCATGTCCTGTTTCAGTCAATTACTATCATCCTGACTGTCTGTCCATTCTGCTATACTATCAATGTCCTGTTTCAGTCAATTACTATCATCCTGACTGTCTGTCCATTCTGCTAAACTATCAATGTCCTGTTTCAGTCAATTACTATCATCCTGACTGTCTGTCCATTCTGCTATACTACCCATGTCCTGCTTCAGTCAATTACTATCATCCTGACTGTCTGTCCATTCTGCTAAACTATCCATGTCCTGTTTCAGTCAATTACTATCATCCTGACTCTCTGTCCATTCTGCTAAACTATCCATGTCCTGTTTCAGTCAATGACTATCATCCTGACTGTCTGTCCATTCTGCTAAACTATCCATGTCCTGTTTCAGTCAATTACTATCATCCTGACTGTCTGTCCATTCTGCTAAACTATCCATGTCCTGTTTCAGTCAATTACTATCATCCTGACTGTCTGTCCATTCTGCTAACCTATCATTGTCCTGTTTCAGTCAATTACTATCATCCTGACTGACTGTCCATTCTGCTAAACTATCAATGTCCTGTTTCAGTCAATTACTATCATCCTGACTGTCTGTCCATTATTCTAAACTATCAATGTCCTGTTACAGTCAATTACTATCATCCTGACTGTCTGTCCATTCTGCTAAACTATCCATGTCCTGTTTCAGTCAATTACTATCATCCTGACTGTCTGTCCATTCTGCTAAACTATCCATGTCCTGTTTCAGTCAATTACTATCATCCTGACTGTCTATCCATTCTGCTAAACTATCCATGTCCTGTTTCAGTCAATTACTATCATCCTGACTGTCTGTCCATTCTGCTAAACTATCCATGTCCTGTTTCAGTCAATTACTATCATCATGACTGTCTGTCCATTCTGCTAAACTATCAATGTCCTGTTTCAGTCAATTACTATCATCCTGACTGTCTGTCCATTCTGCTAAACTATCAATGTCCTGTTACAGTCAATTACTATCATCCTGACTCTCTGTCCATTCTGCTAAATTATCCATGTCCTGTTTCAGTCAATTACTATCATCCTGACTGTCTATCCATTCTGCTAAACTATCCATGTCCTGTTTCAGTCAACTACTATCATCCTGACTGTCTATCCATTCTGCTAAACTATCAATGTCCTGTTTCATTCAATTACTACCATCCTGACTCTCTGTCCATTCTGCTAAACTATCCATGTCCTGTTTCAGTCAATTACTATCATCCTGACTGTCTGTCCATTCTGCTAAACTATCCATGTCCTGTTTCAGTCAATTACTATCATCCTGACTGTCTGTCCATTCTGCTAAACTATCAATGTCCTGTTTCAGTCAATTACTATCATCCTGACTCTCTGTCCATTATGCTAAACTATCAATGTCCTGTTACAGTCAATTACTATCATCCTGACTCTCTGTCCATTCTGCTAAATTATCCATGTCCTGTTTCAGTCAATTACTATCATCCTGACTGTCTGTCCATTCTGCTAAACTATCCATGTCCTGTTTCAGTCAATTACTATCATCCTGACTGTCTATCCATTCTGCTAAACTATCCATGTCCTGTTTCAGTCAATTACTATCATCCTGACTGTCTATCCATTCTGCTAAACTATCAATGTCCTGTTTCAGTCAATTACTACCATCCTGACTCTCTGTCCATTCTGCTAAACTATCAATGTCCTGTTTCAGTCAATTACTATCATCCTGACTGTCTATCCATTCTGCTAAACTATCCATGTCCTGTTTCAGTCAATTACTATCATCCTGACTGTCCATCCATTCTGCTAAACTATCAATGTCCTGTTTCAGTCAATTACTATCATCCAGACTGTCTGTCCATTCTGCTATACTATCAATGTCCTGTTTCAGTCAATTACTATCATCCTGACTGTCTGTCCATTCTGCTAAACTATCAATGTCCTGTTTCGGTCAATTACTATCATCCTGACTGTCTGTCCATTCTGCTATTCTATCAATGTCCTGTTTCAGTCAATTACTATCATCCTGACTGTCTGTCCATTCTGCTAAACTATCCATGTCCTGTTTCAGTCAATTACTATCATCCTGACTGTCTGTCCATTCTGCTAAATTATCCATGTCCTGTTTCAGTCAATTACTATCATCCTGACTGTCTGTCCATTCTGCTATACTATCAATGTCCTGTTTCAGTCAATTACTATCATCCTGACTGTCTGTCCATTCTGCTAAACTATCAATGTCCTGTTTCAGTCAATTACTATCATCCTGACTGTCTGTCCATTCTGCTAAACTATCAATGTCCTGTTTCAGTCAATTACTATCATCCTGACTCTCTGTCCATTCTGCTATACTACCCATGTCCTGCTTCAGTCAATTACTATCATCCTGACTGTCTGTCCATTCTGCTAAACTATCCATGTCCTGTTTCAGTCAATTACTATCATCCTGACTCTCTGTCCATTCTGCTAAACTATCCATGTCCTGTTTCAGTCAATGACTATCATCCTGACTGTCTGTCCATTCTGCTAACCTATCATTGGCCTGTTTCAGTCAATTACTATCATCCTAACTGTCTGTCCATTCTGCTAAACTATCAATGTCCTGTTACAGTCAATTACTATCATCCTGACTGTCTGTCCATTCTGCTAAACTATCCATGTCCTGTTTCAGTCAATTACTATCATCCTGACTGTCTGTCCATTCTGCTAAACTATCCATGTCCTGTTTCAGTCAATTACTATCATCCTGACTGTCTATCCATTCTGCTAAACTATCCATGTCCTGTTTCAGTCAATTACTATCATCCTGACTGTCTGTCCATTCTGCTAAACTATCCATGTCCTGTTTCAGTCAATTACTATCATCCTGACTGTCTGTCCATTCTGCTAAACTATCAATGTCCTGTTTCAGTCAATTACTATCATCCTGACTGTCTGTCCATTCTGCTAAACTATCAATGTCCTGTTACAGTCAATTACTATCATCCTGACTGTCTGTCCATTCTGCTAAACTATCAATGTCCTGTTTCAGTCAATTACTATCATCCTGACTGTCTGTCCATTCTGCTAAACTATCAATGTCCTGTTTCGGTCAATTACTATCATCCTGACTGTCTGTCCATTCTGCTATTCTATCAATGTCCTGTTTCAGTCAATTACTATCATCCTGACTCTCTGTCCATTCTGCTAAACTATCCATGTCCTGTTTCAGTCAATTACTATCATCCTGACTGTCTGTCCATTCTGCTAAATTATCCATGTCCTGTTTCAGTCAATTACAATCATCCTGACTGTCTGTCCATTCTGCTAAACTATCCATGTCCTGTTTCAGTCAATTACTATCATCCTGACTGTCTGTCCATTCTGCTAAACTATCCATGTCCTGTTTCAGTCAATTACTATCATCCTGACTGTCTGTCCATTCTGCTAAACTATCAATGTCCAGTTTCAGTCAATTACTATCATCCTGACTCTCTGTCCATTCTGCTAAACTATCAATGTCCTGTTACAGTCAATTACTATCATCCTGACTCTCTGTCCATTCTGCTAAATTATCCATGTCCTGTTTCAGTCAATTACTATCATCCTGACTGTCTGTCCATTCTGCTAAACTATCCATGTCCTGTTTCAGTCAATTACTATCATCCTGACTGTCTATCCATTCTGCTAAACTATCCATGTCCTGTTTCAGTCAATTACTATCATCCTGACTGTCTATCCATTCTGCTAAACTATCAATGTCCTGTTTCAGTCAATTACTACCATCCTGACTCTCTGTCCATTCTGCTAAACTATCCATGTCCTGTTTCAGTCAATTACTATCATCCTGACTGTCTATCCATTCTGCTAAACTATCCATGTCCTGTTTCAGTCAATTACTATCATCCTGACTGTCTATCCATTCTGCTAAACTATCAATGTCCTGTTTCAGTCAATTACTATCATCCAGACTGTCTGTCCATTCTGCTATACTATCAATGTCCTGTTTCAGTCAATTACTATCATCCTGACTGTCTGTCCATTCTGCTAAACTATCAATGTCCTGTTTCGGTCAATTACTATCATCCTGACTGTCTGTCCATTCTGCTATTCTATCAGTGTCCTGTTTCAGTCAATTACTATCATCCTGACTCTCTGTCCATTCTGCTAAACTATCCATGTCCTGTTTCAGTCAATTACTATCATCCTGACTGTCTGTCCATTCTGCTAAACTATCCATGTCCTGTTTCAGTCAATTACTATCATCCTGACTGTCTATCCATTCTGCTAAACTATCCATGTCCTGTTTCAGTCAATTACTATCATCCTGACTGTCTATCCATTCTGCTAAACTATCAATGTCCTGTTTCAGTCAATTACTACCATCCTGACTCTCTGTCCATTCTGCTAAACTATCAATGTCCTGTTTCAGTCAATTACTATCATCCTGACTGTCTATCCATTCTGCTAAACTATCCATGTCCTGTTTCAGTCAATTACTATCATCCTGACTGTCCATCCATTCTGCTAAACTATCAATGTCCTGTTTCAGTCAATTACTATCATCCAGACTGTCTGTCCATTCTGCTATACTATCAATGTCCTGTTTCAGTCAATTACTATCATCCTGACTGTCTGTCCATTCTGCTAAACTATCAATGTCCTGTTTCGGTCAATTACTATCATCCTGACTCTCTGTCCATTCTGCTAAACTATCCATGTCCTGTTTCAGTCAATTACTATCATCCTGACTGTCTGTCCATTCTGCTAAATTATCCATGTCCTGTTTCAGTCAATTACTATCATCCTGACTGTCTGTCCATTCTGCTATACTATCAATGTCCTGTTTCAGTCAATTACTATCATCCTGACTGTCTGTCCATTCTGCTAAACTATCCATGTCCTGTTTCAGTCAATGACTATCATCCTGACTGTCTGTCCATTCTGCTAACCTATCATTGTCCTGTTTCAGTCAATTACTATCATCCTAACTGTCTGTCCATTCTGCTAAACTATCAATGTCCTGTTACAGTCAATTACTATCATCCTGACTGTCTGTCCATTCTGCTAAACTATCCATGTCCTGTTTCAGTCAATTACTATCATCCTGACTGTCTGTCCATTCTGCTAAACTATCCATGTCCTGTTTCAGTCAATTACTATCATCCTGACTGTCTATCCATTCTGCTAAACTATCCATGTCCTGTTTCAGTCAATTACTATCATCCTGACTGTCTGTCCATTCTGCTAAACTATCCATGTCCTGTTTCAGTCAATTACTATCATCCTGACTGTCTGTCCATTCTGCTAAACTATCAATGTCCTGTTTCAGTCAATTACTATCATCCTGACTGTCTGTCCATTCTGCTAAACTATCAATGTCCTGTTACAGTCAATTACTATCATCCTGACTGTCTGTCCATTCTGCTAAACTATCAATGTCCTGTTTCAGTCAATTACTATCATCCTGACTGTCTGTCCATTCTGCTAAACTATCAATGTCCTGTTTCGGTCAATTACTATCATCCTGACTGTCTGTCCATTCTGCTATTCTATCAATGTCCTGTTTCAGTCAATTACTATCATCCTGACTCTCTGTCCATTCTGCTAAACTATCCATGTCCTGTTTCAGTCAATTACTATCATCCTGACTGTCTGTCCATTCTGCTAAATTATCCATGTCCTGTTTCAGTCAATTACTATCATCCTGACTGTCTGTCCATTCTGCTAAACTATCCATGTCCTGTTTCAGTCAATTACTATCATCCTGACTGTCTGTCCATTCTGCTAAACTATCCATGTCCTGTTTCAGTCAATTACTATCATCCTGACTGTCTGTCCATTCTGCTAAACTATCAATGTCCAGTTTCAGTCAATTACTATCATCCTGACTCTCTGTCCATTCTGCTAAACTATCAATGTCCTGTTACAGTCAATTACTATCATCCTGACTCTCTGTCCATTCTGCTAAATTATCCATGTCCTGTTTCAGTCAATTACTATCATCCTGACTGTCTGTCCATTCTGCTAAACTATCCATGTCCTGTTTCAGTCAATTACTATCATCCTGACTGTCTATCCATTCTGCTAAACTATCCATGTCCTGTTTCAGTCAATTACTATCATCCTGACTGTCTGTCCATTCTGCTAAATTATCAATGTCCTGTTTCAGTCAATTACTACCATCCTGACTCTCTGTCCATTCTGCTAAACTATCCATGTCCTGTTTCAGTCAATTACTATCATCCTGACTGTCTATCCATTCTGCTAAACTATCCATGTCCTGTTTCAGTCAATTACTATCATCCTGACTGTCTATCCATTCTGCTAAACTATCAATGTCCTGTTTCAGTCAATTACTATCATCCAGACTGTCTGTCCATTCTGCTATACTATCAATGTCCTGTTTCAGTCAATTACTATCATCCTGACTGTCTGTCCATTCTGCTAAACTATCAATGTCCTGTTTCGGTCAATTACTATCATCCTGACTGTCTGTCCATTCTGCTATTCTATCAGTGTCCTGTTTCAGTCAATTACTATCATCCTGACTCTCTGTCCATTCTGCTAAACTATCCATGTCCTGGTTCAGTCAATTACTATCATCCTGACTGTCTGTCCATTCTGCTAAATTATCCATGTCCTGTTTCAGTCAATTACTATCATCCTGACTGTCTGTCCATTCTGCTATACTATCAATGTCCTGTTTCAGTCAATTACTATCATCCTGACTGTCTGTCCATTCTGCTAAACTATCAATGTCCTGTTTCAGTCAATTACTATCATCCTGACTGTCTGTCCATTCTGCTAAACTATCAATGTCCTGTTTCAGTCAATTACTATCATCCTGACTGTCTGTCCATTCTGCTATACTACCCATGTCCTGCTTCAGTCAATTACTATCATCCTGACTGTCTGTCCATTCTGCTAAACTATCCATGTCCTGTTTCAGTCAATTACTATCATCCTGACTCTCTGTCCATTCTGCTAAACTATCAATGTCCTGTTTCAGTCAATGACTATCATCCTGACTGTCTGTCCATTCTGCTAACCTATCATTGTCCTGTTTCAGTCAATTACTATCATCCTAACTGTCTGTCCATTCTGCTAAACTATCAATGTCCAGTTTCAGTCAATTACTATCATCCTGACTGTCTGTCCATTCTGCTAAATTATCAATGTCCTGTTTCAGTCAATTACTATCATCCTGACTGTCTGTCCATTCTGCTAAACTATCCATGTCCTGTTTCAGTCAATTACTATCATCCTGACTGTCTGTCCATTCTGCTAAATTATCCATGTCCTGTTTCAGTCAATTACTATCATCCTGACTGTCTGTGCATTCTGCTAAACTATCAATGTCCTGTTTCAGTCAATTACTATCATCCTGACTGTCTGTCCATTCTGCTAAACTATCAATGTCCTGTTTCAGTCAATTACTATCATCCTGACTGTCTATCCATTCTGCTAAACTATCAATGTCCTGTTTCAGTCAATTACTATCATCCTGACTGTCTGTCCATTCTGCTAAACTATCAATGTCCTGTTTCAGTCAATTACAATCATCCTGACTGTCTGTCCATTCTGCTAAACTATCCATGTCCTGTTTCAGTCAATTACTATCATCCTGTCTGTCTATCCATTCTGCTAAACTATCCATGTCCTGTTTCAGTCAATTACTATCATCCTGACTCTCTGTCCATTCTGCTAAATTATCCATGTCCTGTTTCAGTCAATTACTATCATCCTGACTGTCTGTCCATTCTGCTAAACTATCCATGTCCTGTTTCAGTCAATTACTATCATCCTGACTGTCTGTCCATTCTGCTAAACTATCAAAGTCCTGTTTCAGTCAATTACTATCATCCTGACTGTCTATCCATTCTGCTAAACTATCCATGTCCTGTTTAGGTCAATTACTATCATCCTGACTGTCTATCCATTCTGCTAAACTATCAATGTCCTGTTTCATTCAATTACTACCATCCTGACTGTCTGTCCATTCTGCTAAACTATCCATGTCCTGTTTCAGTCAATTACTATCATCCTGACTGTCTATCCATTCTGCTAAACTATCCATGTCCTGTTTCAGTCAATTACTATCATCGTGACTCTCTGTCCATTCTGCTAAATTATCCAAGTCCTGTTTCAGTCAATTACTATCATCCTGACTGGCTGTCCATTCTGCTAAACTATCCATGTCCTGTTTCAGTCAATTACTATCATCCTGACTGTCTGTCCATTCTGCTAAACTATCCATGTCCTGTTTCAGTCAATTACTATCATCCTGACTGTCTTTCCATTCTGCTAACCTATCCATGTCCTGTTTCAGTCAATTACTATCATCCTGACTTTCTATCCATTCTGCTAAACTATCAATGTCCTGTTTCAGTCAATTACTATCATCCTGACTGTCTGTCCATTCTGCTAAATTATCAATGTCCTGTTTCAGTCAATTACTATCATCCTGACTGTCTGTCCATTCTGCTAAACTATCCATGTCCTGTTTCAGTCAATTACTATCATCCTGACTGTCTGTGCATTCTGCTAAACTATCAATGTCCTGTTTCAGTCAATTACTATCATCCTGACTGTCTGTCCATTCTGCTAAACTATCAATGTCCTGTTTCAGTCAATTACTATCATCCTGACTGTCTATCCATTCTGCTAAACTATCAATGTCCTGTTTCAGTCAATTACTATCATCCTGACTGTCTGTCCATTCTGCTAAACTATCAATGTCCTGTTTCAGTCAATTACAATCATCCTGACTGTCTGTCCATTCTGCTAAACTATCCATGTCCTGTTTCAGTCAATTACTATCATCCTGTCTGTCTATCCATTCTGCTAAAGTATCCATGTCCTGTTTCAGTCAATTACTATCATCCTGACTGTCTGTCCATTCTGCTAAACTATCAATGTCCTGTTTCAGTCAATTACAATCATCCTGACTGTCTGTCCATTCTGCTAAACTATCCATGTCCTGTTTCAGTCAATTACTATCATCCTGTCTGTCTATCCATTCTGCTAAACTATCCATGTCCCGTTTCAGTCAATTACTATCATCCTGACTGTCTATCCATTCTGCTATACTATCAATGTCCTGTTTCAGTCAATTACTATCATCCTGACTGTCTGTCCATTCTGCTAAACTATCAATGTCCTGTTTCGGTCAATTACTATCATCCTGACTGTCTGTCCATTCTGCTATTCTATCAATGTCCTGTTTCAGTCAATTACTATCATCCTGACTCTCTGTCCATTCTGCTAAACTATCCATGTCCTGTTTCAGTCAATTACTATCATCCTGACTGTCTGTCCATTCTGCTAAATTATCCATGTCCTGTTTCAGTCAATTACTATCATCCTGACTGTCTGTCCATTCTGCTATACTATCAATGTCCTGTTTCAGTCAATTACTATCATCCTGACTGTCTGTCCATTCTGCTAAACTATCAATGCCCTGTTTCAGTCAATTACTATCATCCTGACTGTCTGTCCATTCTGCTAAACTATCAATGTCCTGTTTCAGTCAATTACTATCATCCTGACTGTCTGTCCATTCTGCTATACTACCCATGTCCTGCTTCAGTCAATTACTATCATCCTGACTGTCTGTCCATTCTGCTAAACTATCCATGTCCTGTTTCAGTCAATTACTATCATCCTGACTCTCTGTCCATTCTGCTAAACTATCCATGTTCTGTTTCAGTCAATGACTATCATCCTGACTGTCTGTCCATTCTGCTAAACTATCAATGTCCTGTTTCAGTCAATTACTATCATCCTGACTGTCTGTCCATTCTGCTAAACTATCCATGTCCTGTTTCAGTCAATTACTATCATCCTGACTGTCTATCCATTCTGCTAAACTATCCATGTCCTGTTTCAGTCAATTACTATCATCCTGACTGTCTGTCCATTCTGCTAAACTATCAATGTCCTGTTACAGTCAATTACTATCATCCTGACTGTCTGTCCATTCTGCTAAACTATCCATGTCCTGTTTCAGTCAATTACTATCATCCTGACTGTCTATCCATTCTGCTAAACTATCCATGTCCTGTTTCAGTCAATTACTATCATCCTGACTGTCTGTCCATTCTGCTAAACTATCCATGTCCTGTTTCAGTCAATTACTATCATCCTGACTGTCTGTCCATTCTGCTAAACTATCAATGTCCTGTTTCAGTCAATTACTATCATCCTGACTGTCTGTCCATTCTGCTAAACTATCCATGTCCTGTTTCAGTCAACTACTATCATCCTGACTGTCTATCCATTCTGCTAAACTATCAATGTCCTGTTTCATTCAATTACTACCATCCTGACTCTCTGTCCATTCTGCTAAACTATCCATGTCCTGTTTCAGTCAATTACTATCATCCTGTCTGTCTATCCATTCTGCTAAACTATCCATGTCCTGTTTCAGTCAATTACTATCATCCTGACTGTCTGTCCATTCTGCTAAACTATCCATGTCCTGTTTCAGTCAATTACAATCATCCTGACTGTCTGTCCATTCTGCTAAACTATCAATGTTCTGTTTCAGTCAATTACTACCATCCTGACTCTCTGTCCATTCTGCGAAACTATCCATGTCCTGTTTCAGTCAATTACTATCATCCTGACTGTCTATCCATTCTGCTATACTATCAATGTCCTGTTTCAGTCAATTACTATCATCCTGACTGTCTGTCCATTCTGCTAAACTATCAATGTCCTGTTTCGGTCAATTACTATCATCCTGACTGTCTGTCCATTCTGCTATTCTATCAATGTCCTGTTTCAGTCAATTACTATCATCCTGACTCTCTGTCCATTCTGCTAAACTATCCATGTCCTGTTTCAGTCAATTACTATCATCCTGACTGTCTGTCCATTCTGCTAAATTATCCATGTCCTGTTTCAGTCAATTACTATCATCCTGACTGTCTGTCCATTCTGCTATACTATCAATGTCCTGTTTCAGTCAATTACTATCATCCTGACTGTCTGTCCATTCTGCTAAACTATCAATGTCCTGTTTCAGTCAATTACTATCATCCTGACTGTCTGTCCATACTGCTAAACTATCAATGTCCTGTTTCAGTCAATTACTATCATCCTGACTGTCTGTCCATTCTGCTATACTACCCATGTCCTGCTTCAGTCAATTACTATCATCCTGACTGTCTGTCCATTCTGCTAAACTATCCATGTCCTGTTTCAGTCAATTACTATCATCCTGACTCTCTGTCCATTCTGCTAAACTATCCATGTCCTGTTTCAGTCAATGACTATCATCCTGACTGTCTGTCCATTCTGCTAAACTATCAATGTCCTGTTTCAGTCAATTACTATCATCCTGACTGTCTGTCCATTCTGCTAAACTATCCATGTCCTGTTTCAGTCAATTACTATCATCCTGACTGTCTATCCATTCTGCTAAACTATCCATGTCCTGTTTCAGTCAATTACTATCATCCTGACTGTCTGTCCATTCTGCTAAACTATCAATGTCCTGTTACAGTCAATTACTATCATCCTGACTGTCTGTCCATTCTGCTAAACTATCCATGTCCTGTTTCAGTCAATTACTATCATCCTGACTGTCTATCCATTCTGCTAAACTATCCATGTCCTGTTTCAGTCAATTACTATCATCCTGACTGTCTGTCCATTCTGCTAAACTATCCATGTCCTGTTTCAGTCAATTACTATCATCCTGTCTGTCTATCCATTCTGCTAAACTATCAATGTCCTGTTTCAGTCAATTACTACCATCCTGACTCTCTGTCCATTCTGCGAAACTATCCATGTCCTGTTTCAGTCAATTACTATCATCCTGACTGTCTATCCATTCTGCTATACTATCAATGTCCTGTTTCAGTCAATTACTATCATCCTGACTGTCTGTCCATTCTGCTAAACTATCAATGTCCTGTTTCGGTCAATTACTATCATCCTGACTGTCTGTCCATTCTGCTATTCTATCAATGTCCTGTTTCAGTCAATTACTATCATCCTGACTCTCTGTCCATTCTGCTAAACTATCCATGTCCTGTTTCAGTCAATTACTATCATCCTGACTGTCTGTCCATTCTGCTAAATTATCCATGTCCTGTTTCAGTCAATTACTATCATCCTGACTGTCTGTCCATTCTGCTATACTATCAATGTCCTGTTTCAGTCAATTACTATCATCCTGACTGTCTGTCCATTCTGCTAAACTATCAATGTCCTGTTTCAGTCAATTACTATCATCCTGACTGTCTGTCCATACTGCTAAACTATCAATGTCCTGTTTCAGTCAATTACTATCATCCTGACTGTCTGTCCATTCTGCTATACTACCCATGTCCTGCTTCAGTCAATTACTATCATCCTGACTGTCTGTCCATTCTGCTAAACTATCCATGTCCTGTTTCAGTCAATTACTATCATCCTGACTCTCTGTCCATTCTGCTAAACTATCCATGTCCTGTTTCAGTCAATGACTATCATCCTGACTGTCTGTCCATTCTGCTAAACTATCAATGTCCTGTTTCAGTCAATTACTATCATCCTGACTGTCTGTCCATTCTGCTAAACTATCAATGTCCTGTTTCAGTCAATTACTATCATCCTGACTGTCTGTCCATTCTGCTAAACTATCAATGTCCTGTTTCAGTCAATTACTATCATCCAGACTGTCTGTCCATTCTGCTAAACTATCAATGTCCTGTTTCAGTCAATTACTATCATCCTGACTGTCTGTCCATTCTGCTAAACTATCCATGTCCTGTTTCAGTCAATTACTATCATCCTGACTGTCTATCCATTCTGCTAAACTATCCATGTCCTGTTTCAGTCAATTACTATCATCCTGACTGTCTGTCCATTCTGCTAAACTATCAATGTCCTGTTACAGTCAATTACTATCATCCTGACTGTCTGTCCATTCTGCTAAACTATCCATGTCCTGTTTCAGTCAATTACTATCATCCTGACTGTCTATCCATTCTGCTAAACTATCCATGTCCTGTTTCAGTCAATTACTATCATCCTGACTGTCTGTCCATTCTGCTAAACTATCCATGTCCTGTTTCAGTCAATTACTATCATCCTGACTGTCTGTCCATTCTGCTAAACTATCAATGTCCTGTTTCAGTCAATTACTATCATCCTGACTGTCTGTCCATTCTGCTAAACTATCAATGTCCTGTTACAGTCAATTACTATCATCCTGACTCTCTGTCCATTCTGCTAAATTATCCATGTCCTGTTTCAGTCAATTACTATCATCCTGACTGTCTATCCATTCTGCTAAACTATCCATGTCCTGTTTCAGTCAACTACTATCATCCTGACTGTCTATCCATTCTGCTAAACTATCAATGTCCTGTTTCATTCAATTACTACCATCCTGACTCTCTGTCCATTCTGCTAAACTATCCATGTCCTGTTTCAGTCAATTACTATCATCCTGACTGTCTATCTATTCTGCTAAACTATCCATGTCCTGTTTCAGTCAATTACTATCATCCTGACTCTCTGTCCATTCTGCTAAATTATCCAAGTCCTGTTTCAGTCAATTACTATCATCCTGACTGGCTGTCCATTCTGCTAAACTATCCATGTCCTGTTTCAGTCAATTACTATCATCCTGAATGTCTGTCCATTCTGCTAAACTATCCATGTCCTGTTTCAGTCAATTACTATCATCCTGACTGTCTGTCCATTCTGCTAACCTATCCATGTCCTGTTTCAGTAAATTACTATCATCCTGACTTTCTATCCATTCTGCTAAACTATCAATGTCCAGTTTCAGTCAATTACTATCATCCTGACTGTCTGTCCATTCTGCTAAATTATCAATGTTCTGTTTCAGTCAATTACTATCATCCTGACTGTCTGTCCATTCTGCTAAACTATCCATGTCCTGTTTCAGTCAATTACTATCATCCTGACTGTCTGTCCATTCTGCTAAATTATCCATGTCCTGTTTCAGTCAATTACTATCATCCTGACTGTCTGTGCATTCTGCTAAACTATCAATGTCCTGTTTCAGTCAATTACTATCATCCTGACTGTCTGTCCATTCTGCTAAACTATCAATGTCCTGTTTCAGTCAATTACTATCATCCTGACTGTCTATCCATTCTGCTAAACTATCAATGTCCTGTTTCAGTCAATTACTATCATCCTGACTGTCTGTCCATTCTGCTAAACTATCAATGTCCTGTTTCAGTCAATTACAATCATCCTGACTGTCTGTCCATTCTGCTAAACTATCCATGTCCTGTTTCAGTCAATTACTATCATCCTGTCTGTCCATCCATTCTGCTAAACTATCCATGTCCTGTTTCAGTCAATTACTATCATCCTGACTCTCTGTCCATTCTGCTAAATTATCCATGTCCTGTTTCAGTCAATTACTATCATCCTGACTGTCTGTCCATTCTGCTATTCTATCAATGTCCTGTTTCAGTCAATTACTATCATCCTGACTGTCTGTCCATTCTGCTAAACTATCCATGTCCTGTTTCAGTCAATTACTATCATCCTGACTGTCTGTCCATTCTGCTAAACTATCAAAGTCCTGTTTCAGTCAATTACTATCATCCTGACTGTCTATCCATTCTGCTAAACTATCCATGTCCTGTTTAGGTCAATTACTATCATCCTGACTGTCTGTCCATTCTGCTAAACTATCAATGTCCTGTTTCATTCAATTACTACCATCCTGACTCTCTGTCCATTCTGCTAAACTATCCATGTCCTGTTTCAGTCAATTACTATCATCCTGACTGTCTATCCATTCTGCTAAACTATCCATGTCCTGTTTCAGTCAATTACTATCATCCTGACTCTCTGTCCATTCTGCTAAATTATCCAAGTCCTGTTTCAGTCAATTACTATCATCCTGACTGGCTGTCCATTCTGCTAAACTATCCATGTCCTGTTTCAGTCAATTACTATCATCCTGACTGTCTGTCCATTCTGCTAAACTATCAATGTCCTGTTTCAGTCAATTACTATCATCCTGACTGTCTTTCCATTCTGCTAACCTATCCATGTCCTGTTTCAGTCAATTAATATCATCCTGACTTTCTATCCATTCTGCTAAACTATCAATGTCCAGTTTCAGTCAATTACTATCATCCCGACTGTCTGTCCATTCTGCTAAATTATCAATGTCCTGTTTCAGTCAATTACTATCATCCTGACTGTCTGTCCATTCTGCTAAACTATCCATGTCCTGTTTCAGTCAATTACTATCATCCTGACTGTCTGTCCATTCTGCTAAATTATCCATGTCCTGTTTCAGTCAATTACTATCATCCTGACTGTCTGTGCATTCTGCTAAACTATCAATGTCCTGTTTCAGTCAATTACTATCATCCTGACTGTCTGTCCATTCTGCTAAACTATCAATGTCCTGTTTCAGTCAATTACTATCATCCTGACTGTCTATCCATTCTGCTAAACTATCAATGTCCTGTTTCAGTCAATTACTATCATCCTGACTGTCTGTCCATTCTGCTAAACTATCAATGTCCTGTTTCAGTCAATTACAATCATCCTGACTGTCTGTCCATTCTGCTAAACTATCCATGTCCTGTTTCAGTCAATTACTATCATCCTGTCTGTCTATCCATTCTGCTAAACTATCCATGTCCTGTTTCAGTCAATTACTATCATCCTGACTGTCTGTCCATTCTGCTAAACTATCAATGTCCTGTTTCAGTCAATTACAATCATCCTGACTGTCTGTCCATTCTGCTAAACTATCCATGTCCTGTTTCAGTCAATTACTATCATCCTGTCTGTCTATCCATTCTGCGAAACTATCCATGTCCTGTTTCAGTCAATTACTATCATCCTGACCCTCTGACCATTCTGCTAAATTATCCATGTCCTGTTTCAGTCAATTACTATCATCCTGACTGTCTGTCCATTCTGCTAAACTATCAATGTCCTGTTTCAGTCAATTACTGTCATCCTGACTGTCTATCCATGCTGCTGAACTATCCAAGTCCTGTTTCAGTCAATTACTACCATCCTGACTCTCTGTCCATTCTGCTAAACTATCCATGTCCTGTTTCAGTCAATTACTATCATCCTGACTGTCTATCCATTCTGCTAAACTATCCATGTCCTGTTTCAGTCAATTACTATCATCCTGACTCTCTGTCCATTCTGCTAAATTATCCAAGTCCTGTTTCAGTCAATTACTATCATCCTGACTGGCTGTCCATTCTGCTAAACTATCCATGTCCTGTTTCAGTCAATTACTATCATCCTGACTGTCTGTCCATTCTGCTAAACTATCAATGTCCTGTTTCAGTCAATTACTATCATCCTGACTGTCTTTCCATTCTGCTAACCTATCCATGTCCTGTTTCAGTCAATTAATATCATCCTGACTTTCTATCCATTCTGCTAAACTATCAATGTCCAGTTTCAGTCAATTACTATCATCCCGACTGTCTGTCCATTCTGCTAAATTATCAATGTCCTGTTTCAGTCAATTACTATCATCCTGACTGTCTGTCCATTCTGCTAAACTATCCATGTCCTGTTTCAGTCAATTACTATCATCCTGACTGTCTGTCCATTCTGCTAAATTATCCATGTCCTGTTTCAGTCAATTACTATCATCCTGACTGTCTGTGCATTCTGCTAAACTATCAATGTCCTGTTTCAGTCAATTACTATCATCCTGACTGTCTGTCCATTCTGCTAAACTATCAATGTCCTGTTTCAGTCAATTACTATCATCCTGACTGTCTATCCATTCTGCTAAACTATCAATGTCCTGTTTCAGTCAATTACTATCATCCTGACTGTCTGTCCATTCTGCTAAACTATCAATGTCCTGTTTCAGTCAATTACAATCATCCTGACTGTCTGTCCATTCTGCTAAACTATCCATGTCCTGTTTCAGTCAATTACTATCATCCTGTCTGTCTATCCATTCTGCTAAACTATCCATGTCCTGTTTCAGTCAATTACTATCATCCTGACTGTCTGTCCATTCTGCTAAACTATCAATGTCCTGTTTCAGTCAATTACAATCATCCTGACTGTCTGTCCATTCTGCTAAACTATCCATGTCCTGTTTCAGTCAATTACTATCATCCTGTCTGTCTATCCATTCTGCGAAACTATCCATGTCCTGTTTCAGTCAATTACTATCATCCTGACCCTCTGACCATTCTGCTAAATTATCCATGTCCTGTTTCAGTCAATTACTATCATCCTGACTGTCTGTCCATTCTGCTAAACTATCCATGTCCTGTTTCAGTCAATTACTATCATCCTGTCTGTCTCTCCATTCTGCTAAACTATCCATGTCCTGTTTCAGTCAATTACTATCATCCTGACCCTCTGTCCATTCTGCTAAACTATCAATGTCCAGTTTCAGTCAATTACTATCATCCTGACTGTCTGTCCATTCTGCTATTCTATCAATGTCCTGTTTCAGTCAATTACTATCATCCTGACTGTCTGTCCATTCTGCTAAACTATCAATGTCCTGTTTCAGTCAATTACTATCATCCTGACTGTCTGTCCATTCTGCTAAACTATCCATGTCCTGTTTCAGTCAATTACTATCATCCTGACTGTCTGTCCATTCTGCTAAATTATCCATGTCCTGTTTCAGTCAATTACTATCATCCTGACTGTCTGTCCATTCTGCTATACTATCAATGTCCTGTTTCAGTCAATTACTATCATCCTGACTGTCTGTCCATTCTGCTAAACTATCAATGTCCTGTTTCAGTCAATTACTATCATCCTGACTGTCTGTCCATACTGCTAAACTATCAATGTCCTGTTTCAGTCAATTACTATCATCCTGACTGTCTGTCCATTCTGCTATACTACCCATGTCCTGCTTCAGTCAATTACTATCATCCTGACTGTCTGTCCATTCTGCTAAACTATCCATGTCCTGTTTCAGTCAATTACTATCATCCTGACTCTCTGTCCATTCTGCTAAACTATCCATGTCCTGTTTCAGTCAATGACTATCATCCTGACTGTCTGTCCATTCTGCTAAACTATCAATGTCCTGTTTCAGTCAATTACTATCATCCTGACTGTCTGTCCATTCTGCTAAACTATCCATGTCCTGTTTCAGTCAATTACTATCATCCTGACTGTCTATCCATTCTGCTAAACTATCCATGTCCTGTTTCAGTCAATTACTATCATCCTGACTGTCTGTCCATTCTGCTAAACTATCAATGTCCTGTTACAGTCAATTACTATCATCCTGACTGTCTGTCCATTCTGCTAAACTATCCATGTCCTGTTTCAGTCAATTACTATCATCCTGACTGTCTATCCATTCTGCTAAACTATCCATGTCCTGTTTCAGTCAATTACTATCATCCTGACTGTCTGTCCATTCTGCTAAACTATCCATGTCCTGTTTCAGTCAATTACTATCATCCTGACTGTCTGTCCATTCTGCTAAACTATCAATGTCCTGTTTCAGTCAATTACTATCATCCTGACTGTCTGTCCATTCTGCTAAACTATCAATGTCCTGTTACAGTCAATTACTATCATCCTGACTCTCTGTCCATTCTGCTAAATTATCCATGTCCTGTTTCAGTCAATTACTATCATCCTGACTGTCTATCCATTCTGCTAAACTATCCATGTCCTGTTTCAGTCAACTACTATCATCCTGACTGTCTATCCATTCTGCTAAACTATCAATGTCCTGTTTCATTCAATTACTACCATCCTGACTCTCTGTCCATTCTGCTAAACTATCCATGTCCTGTTTCAGTCAATTACTATCATCCTGACTGTCTGTCCATTCTGCTAAACTATCAATGTCCTGTTTCAGTCAATTACTATCATCCTGACTGTCTGTCCATTCTGCTAAACTATCAATGTCCTGTTACAGTCAATTACTATCATCCTGACTCTCTGTCCATTCTGCTAAATTATCCAAGTCCTGTTTCAGTCAATTACTATCATCCTGACTGGCTGTCCATTCTGCTAAACTATCCATGTCCTGTTTCAGTCAATTACGATCATCCTGACTGTCTATCCATTCTGCTAAACTATCCATGTCCTGTTTCAGTCAATTACTATCATCCTGACTCTCTGTCCATTCTGCTAAATTATCCAAGTCCTGTTTCAGTCAATGACTATCATCCTGACTGGCTGTCCATTCTGCTAAACTATCCATGTCCTGTTTCAGTCAATTACTATCATCCTGACTGTCTGTCCATTCTGCTAAACTATCCATGTCCTGTTTCAGTCAATTACTATCATCCTGACTGTCTTTCCATTCTGCTAACCTATCCATGTCCTGTTTCAGTCAATTAATATCATCCTGACTTTCTATCCATTCTGCTAAACTATCAATGTCCAGTTTCAGTCAATTACTATCATCCTGACTGTCTGTCCATTCTGCTAAATTATCAATGTCCTGTTTCAGTCAATTACTATCATCCTGACTGTCTGTCCATTCTGCTAAACTATCCATGTCCTGTTTCAGTCAATTACTATCATCCTGACTGTCTGTCCATTCTGCTAAATTATCCATGTCCTGTTTCAGTCAATTACTATCATCCTGACTGTCTGTGCATTCTGCTAAACTATCAATGTCCTGTTTCAGTCAATTACTATCATCCTGACTGTCTGTCCATTCTGCTAAACTATCAATGTCCTGTTTCAGTCAATTACTATCATCCTGACTGTCTATCCATTCTGCTAAACTATCAATGTCCTGTTTCAGTCAATTACTATCATCCTGACTGTCTGTCCATTCTGCTAAACTATCAATGTCCTGTTTCAGTCAATTACAATCATCCTGACTGTCTGTCCATTCTGCTAAACTATCCATGTCCTGTTTCAGTCAATTACTATCATCCTGTCTGTCTATCCATTCTGCTAAACTATCCATGTCCTGTTTCAGTCAATTACTATCATCCTGACTGTCTGTCCATTCTGCTAAACTATCAATGTCCTGTTTCAGTCAATTACAATCATCCTGACTGTCTGTCCATTCTGCTAAACTATCCATGTCCTGTTTCAGTCAATTACTATCATCCTGTCTGTCTATCCATTCTGCTAAACTATCCATGTCCTGTTTCAGTCAATTACTATCATCCTGACCCTCTGACCATTCTGCTAAATTATCCATGTCCTGTTTCAGTCAATTACTATCATCCTGACTGTCTGTCCATTCTGCTAAACTATCCATGTCCTGTTTCAGTCAATTACTATCATCCTGTCTGTCTCTCCATTCTGCTAAACTATCCATGTCCTGTTTCAGTCAATTACTATCATCCTGACCCTCTGTCCATTCTGCTAAACTATCAATGTCCAGTTTCAGTCAATTACTATCATCCTGACTGTCTGTCCATTCTGCTATTCTATCAATGTCCTGTTTCAGTCAATTACTATCATCCTGACTGTCTGTCCATTCTGCTAAACTATCAATGTCCTGTTTCAGTCAATTACTATCATCCTGACTGTCTGTCCATTCTGCTAAACTATCCATGTCCTGTTTCAGTCAATTACTATCATCCTGACTGTCTGTCCATTCTGCTAAATTATCCATGTCCTGTTTCAGTCAATTACTATCATCCTGACTGTCTGTCCATTCTGCTATACTATCAATGTCCTGTTTCAGTCAATTACTATCATCCTGACTGTCTGTCCATTCTGCTAAACTATCAATGTCCTGTTTCAGTCAATTACTATCATCCTGACTGTCTGTCCATACTGCTAAACTATCAATGTCCTGTTTCAGTCAATTACTATCATCCTGACTGTCTGTCCATTCTGCTATACTACCCATGTCCTGCTTCAGTCAATTACTATCATCCTGACTGTCTGTCCATTCTGCTAAACTATCCATGTCCTGTTTCAGTCAATTACTATCATCCTGACTCTCTGTCCATTCTGCTAAACTATCCATGTCCTGTTTCAGTCAATGACTATCATCCTGACTGTCTGTCCATTCTGCTAAACTATCAATGTCCTGTTTCAGTCAATTACTATCATCCTGACTGTCTGTCCATTCTGCTAAACTATCCATGTCCTGTTTCAGTCAATTACTATCATCCTGACTGTCTATCCATTCTGCTAAACTATCCATGTCCTGTTTCAGTCAATTACTATCATCCTGACTGTCTGTCCATTCTGCTAAACTATCAATGTCCTGTTACAGTCAATTACTATCATCCTGACTGTCTGTCCATTCTGCTAAACTATCCATGTCCTGTTTCAGTCAATTACTATCATCCTGACTGTCTATCCATTCTGCTAAACTATCCATGTCCTGTTTCAGTCAATTACTATCATCCTGACTGTCTGTCCATTCTGCTAAACTATCCATGTCCTGTTTCAGTCAATTACTATCATCCTGACTGTCTGTCCATTCTGCTAAACTATCAATGTCCTGTTTCAGTCAATTACTATCATCCTGACTGTCTGTCCATTCTGCTAAACTATCAATGTCCTGTTACAGTCAATTACTATCATCCTGACTCTCTGTCCATTCTGCTAAATTATCCATGTCCTGTTTCAGTCAATTACTATCATCCTGACTGTCTATCCATTCTGCTAAACTATCAATGTCCTGTTTCAGTCAATTACTATCATCCTGACTGTCTGTCCATTCTGCTAAACTATCAATGTCCTGTTTCAGTCAATTACAATCATCCTGACTGTCTGTCCATTCTGCTAAACTATCCATGTCCTGTTTCAGTCAATTACTATCATCCTGTCTGTCTATCCATTCTGCTAAACTATCCATGTCCTGTTTCAGTCAATTACTATCATCCTGACTGTCTGTCCATTCTGCTAAACTATCAATGTCCTGTTTCAGTCAATTACAATCATCCTGACTGTCTGTCCATTCTGCTAAACTATCCATGTCCTGTTTCAGTCAATTACTATCATCCTGTCTGTCTATCCATTCTGCTAAACTATCCATGTCCTGTTTCAGTCAATTACTATCATCCTGACCCTCTGACCATTCTGCTAAATTATCCATGTCCTGTTTCAGTCAATTACTATCATCCTGACTGTCTGTCCATTCTGCTAAACTATCCATGTCCTGTTTCAGTCAATTACTATCATCCTGTCTGTCTCTCCATTCTGCTAAACTATCCATGTCCTGTTTCAGTCAATTACTATCATCCTGACCCTCTGTCCATTCTGCTAAACTATCAATGTCCAGTTTCAGTCAATTACTATCATCCTGACTGTCTGTCCATTCTGCTATTCTATCAATGTCCTGTTTCAGTCAATTACTATCATCCTGACTGTCTGTCCATTCTGCTAAACTATCAATGTCCTGTTTCAGTCAATTACTATCATCCTGACTGTCTGTCCATTCTGCTAAACTATCCATGTCCTGTTTCAGTCAATTACTATCATCCTGACTGTCTGTCCATTCTGCTAAATTATCCATGTCCTGTTTCAGTCAATTACTATCATCCTGACTGTCTGTCCATTCTGCTATACTATCAATGTCCTGTTTCAGTCAATTACTATCATCCTGACTGTCTGTCCATTCTGCTAAACTATCAATGTCCTGTTTCAGTCAATTACTATCATCCTGACTGTCTGTCCATACTGCTAAACTATCAATGTCCTGTTTCAGTCAATTACTATCATCCTGACTGTCTGTCCATTCTGCTATACTACCCATGTCCTGCTTCAGTCAATTACTATCATCCTGACTGTCTGTCCATTCTGCTAAACTATCCATGTCCTGTTTCAGTCAATTACTATCATCCTGACTCTCTGTCCATTCTGCTAAACTATCCATGTCCTGTTTCAGTCAATGACTATCATCCTGACTGTCTGTCCATTCTGCTAAACTATCAATGTCCTGTTTCAGTCAATTACTATCATCCTGACTGTCTGTCCATTCTGCTAAACTATCCATGTCCTGTTTCAGTCAATTACTATCATCCTGACTGTCTATCCATTCTGCTAAACTATCCATGTCCTGTTTCAGTCAATTACTATCATCCTGACTGTCTGTCCATTCTGCTAAACTATCAATGTCCTGTTACAGTCAATTACTATCATCCTGACTGTCTGTCCATTCTGCTAAACTATCCATGTCCTGTTTCAGTCAATTACTATCATCCTGACTGTCTATCCATTCTGCTAAACTATCCATGTCCTGTTTCAGTCAATTACTATCATCCTGACTGTCTGTCCATTCTGCTAAACTATCCATGTCCTGTTTCAGTCAATTACTATCATCCTGACTGTCTGTCCATTCTGCTAAACTATCAATGTCCTGTTTCAGTCAATTACTATCATCCTGACTGTCTGTCCATTCTGCTAAACTATCAATGTCCTGTTACAGTCAATTACTATCATCCTGACTCTCTGTCCATTCTGCTAAATTATCCATGTCCTGTTTCAGTCAATTACTATCATCCTGACTGTCTATCCATTCTGCTAAACTATCCATGTCCTGTTTCAGTCAACTACTATCATCCTGACTGTCTATCCATTCTGCTAAACTATCAATGTCCTGTTTCATTCAATTACTACCATCCTGACTCTCTGTCCATTCTGCTAAACTATCAATGTCCTGTTTCAGTCAATTACAATCATCCTGACTGTCTGTCCATTCTGCTAAACTATCCATGTCCTGTTTCAGTCAATTACTATCATCCTGTCTGTCTATCCATTCTGCTAAACTATCCATGTCCTGTTTCAGTCAATTACTATCATCCTGACTGTCTGTCCATTCTGCTAAACTATCAATGTCCTGTTTCAGTCAATTACAATCATCCTGACTGTCTGTCCATTCTGCTAAACTATCCATGTCCTGTTTCAGTCAATTACTATCATCCTGTCTGTCTATCCATTCTGCTAAACTATCCATGTCCTGTTTCAGTCAATTACTATCATCCTGACCCTCTGACCATTCTGCTAAATTATCCATGTCCTGTTTCAGTCAATTACTATCATCCTGACTGTCTGTCCATTCTGCTAAACTATCCATGTCCTGTTTCAGTCAATTACTATCATCCTGTCTGTCTCTCCATTCTGCTAAACTATCCATGTCCTGTTTCAGTCAATTACTATCATCCTGACCCTCTGTCCATTCTGCTAAACTATCAATGTCCAGTTTCAGTCAATTACTATCATCCTGACTGTCTGTCCATTCTGCTATTCTATCAATGTCCTGTTTCAGTCAATTACTATCATCCTGACTGTCTGTCCATTCTGCTAAACTATCAATGTCCTGTTTCAGTCAATTACTATCATCCTGACTGTCTGTCCATTCTGCTAAACTATCCATGTCCTGTTTCAGTCAATTACTATCATCCTGACTGTCTGTCCATTCTGCTAAATTATCCATGTCCTGTTTCAGTCAATTACTATCATCCTGACTGTCTGTCCATTCTGCTATACTATCAATGTCCTGTTTCAGTCAATTACTATCATCCTGACTGTCTGTCCATTCTGCTAAACTATCAATGTCCTGTTTCAGTCAATTACTATCATCCTGACTGTCTGTCCATACTGCTAAACTATCAATGTCCTGTTTCAGTCAATTACTATCATCCTGACTGTCTGTCCATTCTGCTATACTACCCATGTCCTGCTTCAGTCAATTACTATCATCCTGACTGTCTGTCCATTCTGCTAAACTATCCATGTCCTGTTTCAGTCAATTACTATCATCCTGACTCTCTGTCCATTCTGCTAAACTATCCATGTCCTGTTTCAGTCAATGACTATCATCCTGACTGTCTGTCCATTCTGCTAAACTATCAATGTCCTGTTTCAGTCAATTACTATCATCCTGACTGTCTGTCCATTCTGCTAAACTATCCATGTCCTGTTTCAGTCAATTACTATCATCCTGACTGTCTATCCATTCTGCTAAACTATCCATGTCCTGTTTCAGTCAATTACTATCATCCTGACTGTCTGTCCATTCTGCTAAACTATCAATGTCCTGTTACAGTCAATTACTATCATCCTGACTGTCTGTCCATTCTGCTAAACTATCCATGTCCTGTTTCAGTCAATTACTATCATCCTGACTGTCTATCCATTCTGCTAAACTATCCATGTCCTGTTTCAGTCAATTACTATCATCCTGACTGTCTGTCCATTCTGCTAAACTATCCATGTCCTGTTTCAGTCAATTACTATCATCCTGACTGTCTGTCCATTCTGCTAAACTATCAATGTCCTGTTTCAGTCAATTACTATCATCCTGACTGTCTGTCCATTCTGCTAAACTATCAATGTCCTGTTACAGTCAATTACTATCATCCTGACTCTCTGTCCATTCTGCTAAATTATCCATGTCCTGTTTCAGTCAATTACTATCATCCTGACTGTCTATCCATTCTGCTAAACTATCCATGTCCTGTTTCAGTCAACTACTATCATCCTGACTGTCTATCCATTCTGCTAAACTATCAATGTCCTGTTTCATTCAATTACTACCATCCTGACTCTCTGTCCATTCTGCTAAACTATCCATGTCCTGTTTCAGTCAATTAGTATCATCCTGACTGTCTATCTATTCTGCTAAACTATCCATGTCCTGTTTCAGTCAATTACTATCATCCTGACTCTCTGTCCATTCTGCTAAATTATCCAAGTCCTGTTTCAGTCAATTACTATCATCCTGACTGGCTGTCCATTCTGCTAAACTATCCATGTCCTGTTTCAGTCAATTACTATCATCCTGAATGTCTGTCCATTCTGCTAAACTATCCATGTCCTGTTTCAGTCAATTACTATCATCCTGACTGTCTGTCCATTCTGCTAACCTATCCATGTCCTGTTTCAGTAAATTACTATCATCCTGACTTTCTATCCATTCTGCTAAACTATCAATGTCCAGTTTCAGTCAATTACTATCATCCTGACTGTCTGTCCATTCTGCTAAATTATCAATGTCCTGTTTCAGTCAATTACTATCATCCTGACTGTCTGTCCATTCTGCTAAACTATCCATGTCCTGTTTCAGTCAATTACTATCATCCTGACTGTCTGTCCATTCTGCTAAATTATCCATGTCCTGTTTCAGTCAATTACTATCATCCTGACTGTCTGTGCATTCTGCTAAACTATCAATGTCCTGTTTCAGTCAATTACTATCATCCTGACTGTCTGTCCATTCTGCTAAACTATCAATGTCCTGTTTCAGTCAATTACTATCATCCTGACTGTCTATCCATTCTGCTAAACTATCAATGTCCTGTTTCAGTCAATTACTATCATCCTGACTGTCTGTCCATTCTGCTAAACTATCAATGTCCTGTTTCAGTCAATTACAATCATCCTGACTGTCTGTCCATTCTGCTAAACTATCCATGTCCTGTTTCAGTCAATTACTATCATCCTGTCTGTCCATCCATTCTGCTAAACTATCCATGTCCTGTTTCAGTCAATTACTATCATCCTGACTCTCTGTCCATTCTGCTAAATTATCCATGTCCTGTTTCAGTCAATTACTATCATCCTGACTGTCTGTCCATTCTGCTAAACTATCAAAGTCCTGTTTCAGTCAATTACTATCATCCTGACTGTCTATCCATTCTGCTAAACTATCCATGTCCTGTTTAGGTCAATTACTATCATCCTGACTGTCTGTCCATTCTGCTAAACTATCCATGTCCTGTTTCAGTCAATTACTATCATCCTGACTGTCTATCCATTCTGCTAAACTATCCATGTCCTGTTTCAGTCAATTACTATCATCCTGACTCTCTGTCCATTCTGCTAAATTATCCAAGTCCTGTTTCAGTCAATTACTATCATCCTGACTGGCTGTCCATTCTGCTAAACTATCCATGTCCTGTTTCAGTCAATTACTATCATGCTGACTGTCTGTCCATTCTGCTAAACTATCCATGTCCTGTTTCAGTCAATTACTATCATCCTGACTGTCTTTCCATTCTGCTAACCTATCCATGTCCTGTTTCAGTCAATTAATATCATCCTGACTTTCTATCCATTCTGCTAAACTATCAATGTCCAGTTTCAGTCAATTACTATCATCCTGACTGTCTGTCCATTCTGCTAAATTATCAATGTCCTGTTTCAGTCAATTACTATCATCCTGACTGTCTGTCCATTCTGCTAAACTATCCATGTCCTGTTTCAGTCAATTACTATCATCCTGACTGTCTGTCCATTCTGCTAAATTATCCATGTCCTGTTTCAGTCAATTACTATCATCCTGACTGTCTGTGCATTCTGCTAAACTATCAATGTCCTGTTTCAGTCAATTACTATCATCCTGACTGTCTGTCCATTCTGCTAAACTATCAATGTCCTGTTTCAGTCAATTACTGTCATCCTGACTGTCTATCCATTCTGCTAAACTATCAATGTCCTGTTTCAGTCAATTACTATCATCCTGACTGTCTGTCCATTCTGCTAAACTATCAATGTCCTGTTTCAGTCAATTACAATCATCCTGACTGTCAGTCCATTCTGCTAAACTATCCATGTCCTGTTTCAGTCAATTACTATCATCCTGTCTGTCTATCCATTCTGCTAAACTATCCATGTCCTGTTTCAGTCAATTACTATCATCCTGACTGTCTGTCCATTCTGCTAAACTATCAATGTCCTGTTTCAGTCAATTACAATCATCCTGACTGTCTGTCCATTCTGCTAAACTATCCATGTCCTGTTTCAGTCAATTACTATCATCCTGTCTGTCTATCCATTCTGCTAAACTATCCATGTCCTGTTTCAGTCAATTACTATCATCCTGACCCTCTGACCATTCTGCTAAATTATCCATGTCCTGTTTCAGTCAATTACTATCATCCTGACTGTCTGTCCATTCTGCTAAACTATCCATGTCCTGTTTCAGTCAATTACTATCATCCTGTCTGTCTCTCCATTCTGCTAAACTATCCATGTCCTGTTTCAGTCAATTACTATCATCCTGACCCTCTGTCCATTCTGCTAAACTATCAATGTCCATTTTCAGTCAATTACTATCATCCTGACTGTCTGTCCATTCTGCTATTCTATCAATGTCCTGTTTCAGTCAGTTACTATCATCCTGACTGTCTGTCCATTCTGCTAAACTATCAATGTCCTGTTTCAGTCAATTACTATCATCCTGACTGTCTGTCCATTCTGCTAAACTATCCATGTCCTGTTTCAGTCAATTACTATCATCCTGACTGTCTGTCCATTCTGCTAAACTATCAATGTCCTGTTTCAGTCAATTACTATCATCCTGAATGTCTGTCCATTCTGCTAAACTATCCATGTCCTGTTTCAGTCAATTACTATCATCCTGACTGTCTGTCCATTCTGCTAAACTATCCATGTCCTGTTTCAGTCAATTACTATCATCCTGACTGTCTATCCATTCTGCTAAACTATCAATGTCCTGTTTCAGTCAATTACTATCATCCTGACTGTCTGTCCATTCTGCTAAACTATCAATGTCCTGTTTCAGTCAATTACTATCATCCTGACTGTCTGTCCATTCTGCTAAACTATCAATGTCCTGTTTCAGTCAATTACTATCATCCTGACTGTCTGTCCATTCTGCTAAACTATCCATGTCCTGTTTCAGTCAATTACTATCATCCTGACTGTCTGTCCATTCTGCTAAACTATCCATGTCCTGTTTCAGTCAATTACTATCATCCTGACTGTCTGTCCATTCTGCTAAACTATCCATGTCCTGTTTCAGTCAATTACTATCATCCTGACTGTCTGTCCATTCTGCTAAACTATCCATGTCCTGTTTCAGTCAATTACTATCATCCAGACTGTCTGTCCATTCTGCTAAACTATCAATGTCCTGTTTCCGTCAATTACTATCATCCTGACTGTCTGTCCATTCTGCTAAACTATCCATGTCCTGTTTCAGTCAATTACTATCATCCTGACTATCTATCCATTCTGCTAAACTATCCATGTCCTGTTTCAGTCAATTACTATCATCCAGACTGTCTGTCCATTCTGCTATGCTATCAATGTCCTGTTTCAGTCAATTACTATCATCCTGACTGTCTGTCCATTCTGCTAAACTATCAGTGTCCTGTTTCAGTCAATTACTATCATCCTGACTGTCTGTCCATTCTGCTAAACTATCCATGTCCTGTTTCAGTCAATTACTATCATCCTGACTGTCTGTCCATTCTGCTAAACTATCCATGTCCTGTTTCAGTCAATTACTATCATCCTGACTGTCTGTCCATTCTGCTAAACTATCCATGTCCTGTTTCAGTCAATTACTATCATCCTGACTATCTATCCATTCTTCTAAACTATCCATGTCCTGTTTCAGTCAATTACTATCATCCTGACTGTCTATCCATTCTTCTAAACTATCAATGTCCTGTTTCAGTCAATTACTATCATCCTGATCCTCTGTCCATTCTGCTAAACTATCAATGTCCTGTTTCAGTCAATTACTATCATCCTGACTGTCTGTCCATTCTGCTAAACTATCCATGTCCTGTTTCAGTCAATTACTATCATCCTGACTGTCTATCCATTCTGCTAAACTATCAATGTCCTGTTTCAGTCAATTACTATCATCCTGGCTGTCTATCCATTCTGCTAAACTATCCATGTCCTGTTTCAGTCACTTACTATCATTCTGACTGTCTGTCCATTCTGCTAAACTATCCATGTCCTGTTTCAGTCAATGACTATCATCCTGACTGTCTGTCCATTCTGCTAAACTATCAATGTCCTGTTTCAGTCAATTACTATCATCCAGACTGTCTGTCCATTCTGCTAAACTATCCATGTCCTGTTTCAGTCAATGACTATCATCCTGACTGTCTGTCCATTCTGCTAAACTATCCATGTCCTGTTTCAGTCAATGACTATCATCCTGACTGTCTGTCCATTCTGCTAAACTATCCATGTCCTTTTTCAGTCAATTACTATCATTCTGACTGTCTGTCCATTCTGCTAAACTATCCATGTCCTGTTTCAGTCAATGACTATCATCCTGACTGTCTGTCCATTCTGCTAAACTATCAATGTCCTGTTTCAGTCAATTACTATCATCCAGACTGTCTGTCCATTCTGCTAAACTATCCATGTCCTGTTTCAGTCAATTACTATCATTCTGACTGTCTGTCCATTCTGCTAAACTATCCATGTCCTTTTTCAGTCAATGACTATCATCCAGACTGTCTGTCCATTCTGCTAAACTATCCATGTCCTGTTTCAGTCAATTACTATCATCCTGACTGTCTGTCCATTCTGCTAAACTATCAATGTCCTGTTTCAGTCAATGACTATCATCCTGACTGTCTGTCCATTCTGCTAAACTATCCATGTCCTGTTTCAGTCAATTACTATCATTCTGACTGTCTGTCCATTCTGCTAAACTATCCATGTCCTGTTTCAGTCAATGACTATCATCCTGACTGTCTGTCCATTCTGCTAAACTATCAATGTCCTGTTTCCGTCAATTACTATCATCCTGACTGTCTGTCCATTCTGCTAAACTATCAAAGTCCTGTTTCAGTCAATTACTATCATCCTGACTGTCTATCCATTCTGCTAAACTATCCATGTCCTGTTTAGGTCAATTACTATCATCCTGACTGTCTGTCCATTCTGCTAAACTATCCATGTCCTGTTTCAGTCAATTACTATCATCCTGACTGTCTATCCATTCTGCTAAACTATCCATGTCCTGTTTCAGTCAATTACTATCATCCTGACTCTCTGTCCATTCTGCTAAATTATCCAAGTCCTGTTTCAGTCAATTACTATCATCCTGACTGGCTGTCCATTCTGCTAAACTATCCATGTCCTGTTTCAGTCAATTACTATCATGCTGACTGTCTGTCCATTCTGCTAAACTATCCATGTCCTGTTTCAGTCAATTACTATCATCCTGACTGTCTTTCCATTCTGCTAACCTATCCATGTCCTGTTTCAGTCAATTAATATCATCCTGACTTTCTATCCATTCTGCTAAACTATCAATGTCCAGTTTCAGTCAATTACTATCATCCTGACTGTCTGTCCATTCTGCTAAATTATCAATGTCCTGTTTCAGTCAATTACTATCATCCTGACTGTCTGTCCATTCTGCTAAACTATCCATGTCCTGTTTCAGTCAATTACTATCATCCTGACTGTCTGTCCATTCTGCTAAATTATCCATGTCCTGTTTCAGTCAATTACTATCATCCTGACTGTCTGTGCATTCTGCTAAACTATCAATGTCCTGTTTCAGTCAATTACTATCATCCTGACTGTCTGTCCATTCTGCTAAACTATCAATGTCCTGTTTCAGTCAATTACTGTCATCCTGACTGTCTATCCATTCTGCTAAACTATCAATGTCCTGTTTCAGTCAATTACTATCATCCTGACTGTCTGTCCATTCTGCTAAACTATCAATGTCCTGTTTCAGTCAATTACAATCATCCTGACTGTCAGTCCATTCTGCTAAACTATCCATGTCCTGTTTCAGTCAATTACTATCATCCTGTCTGTCTATCCATTCTGCTAAACTATCCATGTCCTGTTTCAGTCAATTACTATCATCCTGACTGTCTGTCCATTCTGCTAAACTATCAATGTCCTGTTTCAGTCAATTACAATCATCCTGACTGTCTGTCCATTCTGCTAAACTATCCATGTCCTGTTTCAGTCAATTACTATCATCCTGTCTGTCTATCCATTCTGCTAAACTATCCATGTCCTGTTTCAGTCAATTACTATCATCCTGACCCTCTGACCATTCTGCTAAATTATCCATGTCCTGTTTCAGTCAATTACTATCATCCTGACTGTCTGTCCATTCTGCTAAACTATCCATGTCCTGTTTCAGTCAATTACTATCATCCTGTCTGTCTCTCCATTCTGCTAAACTATCCATGTCCTGTTTCAGTCAATTACTATCATCCTGACCCTCTGTCCATTCTGCTAAACTATCAATGTCCATTTTCAGTCAATTACTATCATCCTGACTGTCTGTCCATTCTGCTATTCTATCAATGTCCTGTTTCAGTCAGTTACTATCATCCTGACTGTCTGTCCATTCTGCTAAACTATCAATGTCCTGTTTCAGTCAATTACTATCATCCTGACTGTCTGTCCATTCTGCTAAACTATCCATGTCCTGTTTCAGTCAATTACTATCATCCTGACTGTCTGTCCATTCTGCTAAACTATCAATGTCCTGTTTCAGTCAATTACTATCATCCTGAATGTCTGTCCATTCTGCTAAACTATCCATGTCCTGTTTCAGTCAATTACTATCATCCTGACTGTCTGTCCATTCTGCTAAACTATCCATGTCCTGTTTCAGTCAATTACTATCATCCTGACTGTCTATCCATTCTGCTAAACTATCAATGTCCTGTTTCAGTCAATTACTATCATCCTGACTGTCTGTCCATTCTGCTAAACTATCAATGTCCTGTTTCAGTCAATTACTATCATCCTGACTGTCTGTCCATTCTGCTAAACTATCAATGTCCTGTTTCAGTCAATTACTATCATCCTGACTGTCTGTCCATTCTGCTAAACTATCCATGTCCTGTTTCAGTCAATTACTATCATCCTGACTGTCTGTCCATTCTGCTAAACTATCCATGTCCTGTTTCAGTCAATTACTATCATCCTGACTGTCTGTCCATTCTGCTAAACTATCCATGTCCTGTTTCAGTCAATTACTATCATCCTGACTGTCTGTCCATTCTGCTAAACTATCCATGTCCTGTTTCAGTCAATTACTATCATCCAGACTGTCTGTCCATTCTGCTAAACTATCAATGTCCTGTTTCCGTCAATTACTATCATCCTGACTGTCTGTCCATTCTGCTAAACTATCCATGTCCTGTTTCAGTCAATTACTATCATCCTGACTATCTATCCATTCTGCTAAACTATCCATGTCCTGTTTCAGTCAATTACTATCATCCAGACTGTCTGTCCATTCTGCTATGCTATCAATGTCCTGTTTCAGTCAATTACTATCATCCTGACTGTCTGTCCATTCTGCTAAACTATCAGTGTCCTGTTTCAGTCAATTACTATCATCCTGACTGTCTGTCCATTCTGCTAAACTATCCATGTCCTGTTTCAGTCAATTACTATCATCCTGACTGTCTGTCCATTCTGCTAAACTATCCATGTCCTGTTTCAGTCAATTACTATCATCCTGACTGTCTGTCCATTCTGCTAAACTATCCATGTCCTGTTTCAGTCAATTACTATCATCCTGACTATCTATCCATTCTTCTAAACTATCCATGTCCTGTTTCAGTCAATTACTATCATCCTGACTGTCTATCCATTCTTCTAAACTATCAATGTCCTGTTTCAGTCAATTACTATCATCCTGATCCTCTGTCCATTCTGCTAAACTATCAATGTCCTGTTTCAGTCAATTACTATCATCCTGACTGTCTGTCCATTCTGCTAAACTATCCATGTCCTGTTTCAGTCAATTACTATCATCCTGACTGTCTATCCATTCTGCTAAACTATCAATGTCCTGTTTCAGTCAATTACTATCATCCTGGCTGTCTATCCATTCTGCTAAACTATCCATGTCCTGTTTCAGTCACTTACTATCATTCTGACTGTCTGTCCATTCTGCTAAACTATCCATGTCCTGTTTCAGTCAATGACTATCATCCTGACTGTCTGTCCATTCTGCTAAACTATCAATGTCCTGTTTCAGTCAATTACTATCATCCAGACTGTCTGTCCATTCTGCTAAACTATCCATGTCCTGTTTCAGTCAATGACTATCATCCTGACTGTCTGTCCATTCTGCTAAACTATCCATGTCCTGTTTCAGTCAATGACTATCATCCTGACTGTCTGTCCATTCTGCTAAACTATCCATGTCCTTTTTCAGTCAATTACTATCATTCTGACTGTCTGTCCATTCTGCTAAACTATCCATGTCCTGTTTCAGTCAATGACTATCATCCTGACTGTCTGTCCATTCTGCTAAACTATCAATGTCCTGTTTCAGTCAATTACTATCATCCAGACTGTCTGTCCATTCTGCTAAACTATCCATGTCCTGTTTCAGTCAATTACTATCATTCTGACTGTCTGTCCATTCTGCTAAACTATCCATGTCCTTTTTCAGTCAATGACTATCATCCAGACTGTCTGTCCATTCTGCTAAACTATCCATGTCCTGTTTCAGTCAATTACTATCATCCTGACTGTCTGTCCATTCTGCTAAACTATCAATGTCCTGTTTCAGTCAATGACTATCATCCTGACTGTCTGTCCATTCTGCTAAACTATCCATGTCCTGTTTCAGTCAATTACTATCATTCTGACTGTCTGTCCATTCTGCTAAACTATCCATGTCCTGTTTCAGTCAATGACTATCATCCTGACTGTCTGTCCATTCTGCTAAACTATCAATGTCCTGTTTCAGTCAATTACTATCATCCAGACTGTCTGTCCATTCTGCTAAACTATCCATGTCCTGTTACAGTCAATTACTATCATCCTGACTGTCTGTCCATTCTGCTAAACTATCAATGTCCTGTTTCAGTCAATTACTATCATCCTGACTGTCTGTCCATTCTGCTAAACTATCAATGTCCTGTTTCAGTCAATGACTATCATCCTGACTGTCTGTCCATTCTGCTAAACTATCAATGTCCTGTTTCAGTCAATTACTATCATCCTGACTGTCTGTCCATTCTGCTAAACTATCCATGTCCTGTTTCAGTCAATGACTATCATCCTGACTGTCTGTCCATTCTGCTAAACTATCAATGTCCTGTTTCAGTCAATTACTATCATCCAGACTGTCTGTCCATTCTGCTAAACTATCCATGTCCTGTTTCAGTCAATTACTATCATCCTGACTGTCTGTCCATTCTGCTAAACTATCAATGTCCTGTTTCAGTCAATGACTATCATCCTGACTGTCTGTCCATTCTGCTAAACTATCAATGTCCTGTTTCAGTCAATGACTATCATCCTGACTGTCTGTCCATTCTGCTAAACGATCCATGTCCTGTTTCAGTCAATTACTATCATCCTGACTGTCTGTCCATTCTGCTAAACTATCCATGTCCTGTTTCAGTCAATTACTATCATCCTGACTGTCTGTCCATTCTGCTAAACTATCCATGTCCTGTTTCAGTCAATTACTATCATCCTGACTGTCTGTCCATTCTGCTAAACAATCCATGTCCTGTTTCAGTCAATTACTATCATCCTGACTGTCTGTGCATTCTGCTAAACTATCAATGTCCTGTTTCGGTCAATTACTATCATCCTGACTGTCTGTCCATTCTCCTAAATTATCCATGTCCTGTTTCAGTCAATTACTGTCATCCTGACTGTCTGTCCAATCTGCTAAACTATCAATGTCCTGTTTCAGTCATTTACTATCATCCTGACTGTCTGTCCATTCTGCTAATTTATCAATGTCCTGTTTCAGTCAATTACTATCATCCTGACTGTCTATCCATTCTGCTAAACTATCCATGTCCTGTTTCAGTCAATTACTATCATCCTGACTGTCTGTCCATTCTGCTAATTTATCAATGTCCTGTTTCAGTCAATTACTATCATCCTGACTGTCTGTCCATTCTGCTAAACTATCCATGTCCTGTTTCAGTCAATTACTATCATCCTGACTGTCTATCCATTCTGCTAAACCATCAATGTCCTGTTTCAGTCAACTACTATCATCCTGACTGTCTATCCATTCTGCTAAACTATCAATGTCCTGTTTCAGTCAATTACTATCAACCTGACTGTCTGTCCATTCTGCTAAACTATCAATGTCCTGTTTCAGTCAATTACTATCATCCTGACTGTCTATCCATTCTGCTAAACTATCAATGTCCTGTTTCAGTCAATTACTATCATCCTGACTGTCTATCCATTCTGCTAAACCATCAATGTCCTGTTTCAGTCAATTACTATCATCCTGACTGTCTATCCATTCTGCTAAACTATCAATGTCCTGTTTCAGTCAATTACTATCAACCTGACTGTCAGTCCATTCTGCTAAACTATCAATGTCCTGTTTCAGTCAATTACTATCAACCTGACTGTCTGTCCATTCTGCTAAACTATCAATGTCCTGTTTCAGTCAATTACTATCAACCTGACTGTCTGTCCATTCTGCTAAACTATCAATGTCCTGTTTCAGTCAATTACTATCATCCTGACTGTCTGTCCATTCTGCTAAACTATCCATGTCCTGTTTCAGTCAATTACTATCATCCTGACTGTCTATCCCTTCTGCTAAACTATCAATGTCCTGTTTCAGTCAATTACTATCATCCTGACTGTCTGTCCATTCTGCTAAACTATCAATGTCCTATTTCAGTCTATTACTATCATCCTGATCCTCTCTCCATTCTGCTAAACTATCAATGTCCTGTTTCAGTCAATTACTATCATCCTGACTGTCTGTCCATTCTGCTAAACTATCAATGTCCTATTTCAGTCAATTACTATCATCCTGATCCTCTCTCCATTCTGCTAAACTATCCATGTCCTGTTTCAGTCAATTACTATCATCCTGACTGTCTGTCCATTCTGCTAAACTATCCATGTCCTGTTTCAGTCAATTACTATCATCCTGACTGTCTGTCCATTCTGCTAAACTATCAATGTCCTGTTTCAGTCAATTACTATCATTCTGATCCGCTCTCCATTCTGCTAAACTATCCATGTCCTGTTTCAGTCAATGACTATCATCCTGACTGTCTGTCCATTCTGCTAAACTATCCATGTCCTGTTTCAGTCAATTACTATCATCCTGACTGTCTGTCCATTCTGCTAAACTATCAATGTCCTGTTTCAGTCAATTACTATCATCCTGACTGTCTGTCCATTCTGCTAAACTATCAATGTCCTGTTTCAGTCAATGACTATCATCCTGACTGTCTGTCCATTCTGCTAAACTATCAATGTCCTGTTTCAGTCAATGACTATCATCCTGACTGTCTGTCCATTCTGCTAAACTATCAATGTCCTGTTTCAGTCAATTACTATCATCCTGACTGTCTGTCCATTCTGCTAAACTATCCATGTCCTGTTTCAGTCAATTACTATCATCCTGACTGTCTATCCATTCTGCTAATCTATCAATGTCCTGTTTCAGTCAATTACTATCATCCTGACTGTCTATCCATTCTGCTAAACTATCCATGTCCTGTTTCAGTCAATTACTATCATCCTGACTGTCTATCCATTCTGCTAAACTATCCATGTCCTGTTTCAGTCAATTACTATCATCCTGACTGTCTGTCCATTCTGCTAAACTATCAATGTCCTGTTTCAGTCAATGACTATCATCCTGACTGTCTGTCCATTCTGCTAAACTATCCATGTCCTGTTTCAGTCAATTACTATCATCCTGACTGTCTGTCCATTCTGCTAAACTATCCATGTCCTGTTTCAGTCAATTACTATCATCCTGACTGTCCATTCTGCTAAACTATCAATGTCCTGTTTCAGTCAATTACTATCATCCTGAATGTCTGTCCATTCTGCTAAACTATCCATGTCCTGTTTCAGTCAATTACTATCATCCTGACTGTCTGTCCATTCTGCTAAACTATCCATGTCCTGTTTCAGTCAATTACTATCATCCTGACTGTCTATCCCTTCTGCTAAACTATCAATGTCCTGTTTCAGTCAATTACTATCATCCTGACTGTCTGTCCATTCTGCTAAACTATCAATGTCCTATTTCAGTCTATTACTATCATCCTGATCCTCTCTCCATTCTGCTAAACTATCAATGTCCTGTTTCAGTCAATTACTATCATCCTGACTGTCTGTCCATTCTGCTAAACTATCAATGTCCTATTTCATTCAATTACTATCATCCTGATCCTCTCTCCATTCTGCTAAACTATCCATGTCCTGTTTCAGTCAATTACTATCATCCTGACTGTCTGTCCATTCTGCTAAACTATCCATGTCCTGTTTCAGTCAATTACTATCATCCTGACTGTCTGTCCATTCTGCTAAACTATCAATGTCCTGTTTCAGTCAATTACTATCATTCTGATCCTCTCTCCATTCTGCTAAACTATCCATGTCCTGTTTCAGTCAATGACTATCATCCTGACTGTCTGTCCATTCTGCTAAACTATCCATGTCCTGTTTCAGTCAATTACTATCATCCTGACTGTCTGTCCATTCTGCTAAACTATCAATGTCCTGTTTCAGTCAATTACTATCATCCTGACTGTCTGTCCATTCTGCTAAACTATCAATGTCCTGTTTCAGTCAATGACTATCATCCTGACTGTCTGTCCATTCTGCTAAACTATCAATGTCCTGTTTCAGTCAATGACTATCATCCTGACTGTCTGTCCATTCTGCTAAACTATCAATGTCCTGTTTCAGTCAATTACTATCATCCTGACTGTCTGTCCATTCTGCTAAACTATCCATGTCCTGTTTCAGTCAATTACTATCATCCTGACTGTCTATCCATTCTGCTAATCTATCAATGTCCTGTTTCAGTCAATTACTATCATCCTGACTGTCTATCCATTCTGCTAAACTATCCATGTCCTGTTTCAGTCAATTACTATCATCCTGACTGTCTATCCATTCTGCTAAACTATCCATGTCCTGTTTCAGTCAATTACTATCATCCTGACTGTCTGTCCATTCTGCTAAACTATCAATGTCCTGTTTCAGTCAATGACTATCATCCTGACTGTCTGTCCATTCTGCTAAACTATCCATGTCCTGTTTCAGTCAATTACTATCATCCTGACTGTCTGTCCATTCTGCTAAACTATCCATGTCCTGTTTCAGTCAATTACTATCATCCTGACTGTCCATTCTGCTAAACTATCAATGTCCTGTTTCAGTCAATTACTATCATCCTGACTGTCTGTCCATTCTGCTAAACTATCCATGTCCTGTTTCAGTCAATTACTATCATCCTGACTGTCTGTCCATTCTGCTAAACTATCAATGTCCTGTTTCAGTCAATTACTATCATCCTGACTGTCTGTCCATTCTGCTAAACTATCCATGTCCTGTTTCAGTCAATTACTATCATCCTGACTCTCTGTCCATTCTGCTAAACTATCCATGTCCTGTTTCAGTCAATGACTATCATCCTGACTGTCTGTCCTTTCTGCTAAACTATCCATGTCCTGTTTCAGTCAATTACTATCATCCTGACTGTCTGTCCATTCTGCTAAACTATCAATGTCCTGTTTCAGTCAATTACTATCATCCTGACTGTCTGTCCATTCTGCTAAACTATCAATGTCCTGTTTCAGTCAATTACTATCATCCTGACTGTCTGTCCATTCTGCTAAACTATCCATGTCCTGTTTCAGTCAATGACTATCATCCTGACTGTCTGTCCATTCTGCTAAACTATCAATGTCCTGTTTCAGTCAATTACTATCATCCTGACTGTCTGTCCATTCTGCTAAACTATCAATGTCCTGTTTCAGTCAATTACTATCATCCTGACTGTCTGTCCATTCTGCTAAACTATCCATGTCCTGTTTCAGTCAATGACTATCATCCTGACTGTCTGTCCATTCTGCTAAACTATCAATGTCCTGTTTCAGTCAATTACTATCATCCTGACTGTCTGTCCATTCTGCTAAACTATCAATGTCCTGTTTCAGTCAATTACTATCATCCTGACTGTCTGTCCATTCTGCTAAACTATCCATGTCCTGTTTCAGTCAATTACTATCATCCTGACTGTCTATCCATTCTGCTAATCTATCAATGTCCTGTTTCAGTCAATTACTATCATCCTGACTGTCTATCCATTCTGCTAAACTATCCATGTCCTGTTTCAGTCAATTACTATCATCCTGACTGTCTATCCATTCTGCTAAACTATCCATGTCCTGTTTCAGTCAATTACTATCATCCTGACTGTCTGTCCATTCTGCTAAACTATCAATGTCCTGTTTCAGTCAATGACTATCATCCTGACTGTCTGTCCTTTCTGCTAAACTATCCATGTCCTGTTTCAGTCAATTACTATCATCCTGACTGTCTGTCCATTCTGCTAAACTATCAATGTCCTGTTTCAGTCAATTACTATCATCCTGACTGTCTGTCCATTCTGCTAAACTATCAATGTCCTGTTTCAGTCAATTACTATCATCCTGACTGTCTGTCCATTCTGCTAAACTATCCATGTCCTGTTTCAGTCAATGACTATCATCCTGACTGTCTGTCCATTCTGCTAAACTATCAATGTCCTGTTTCAGTCAATTACTATCATCCTGACTGTCTGTCCATTCTGCTAAACTATCAATGTCCTGTTTCAGTCAATTACTATCATCCTGACTGTCTGTCCATTCTGCTAAACTATCCATGTCCTGTTTCAGTCAATTACTATCATCCTGACTGTCTGTCCATTCTGCTAAACTATCCATGTCCTGTTTCAGTCAATTACTATCATCCTGACTGTCTGTCCATTCTGCTAAACTATCAATGTCCTGTTTCAGTCAATTACTATCATCCTGACTCTCTGTCCATTCTGCTAAACTATCCATGTCCTGTTTCAGTCAATTACTATCATCCTGACTGTCTGTCCATTCTGCTAAACTATCCATGTCCTGTTTCAGTCAATTACTATCATCCTGACGGTCTGTCCATTCTGCTAAACTATCCATGTCCTGTTTCAGTCAATTACTATCATCCTGACTGTCTGTCCATTCTGCTAAACTATCAATGTCCTGTTTCAGTCAATTACTATCATCCTGACTCTCTGTCCATTCTGCTAAACTATCCATGTCCTGTTTCAGTCAATTACTATCATCCTGACTGTCTGTCCATTCTGCTAAACTATCCATGTCCTGTTTCAGTCAATTACTATCATCCTGACTGTCTGTCCATTCTGCTAAACTATCCATGTCCTGTTTCAGTCAATGACTATCATCCTGACTGTCTGTCCATTCTGCTAAACTATCAATGTCCTGTTTCAGTCAATTACTATCATCCTGACTGTCTGTCCATTCTGCTAAACTATCAATGTCCTGTTTCAGTCAATTACTATCATCCTGACTGTCTGTCCATTCTGCTAAACTATCCATGTCCTGTTTCAGTCAATGACTATCATCCTGACTGTCTGTCCATTCTGCTAAACTATCAATGTCCTGTTTCAGTCAATTACTATCATCCTGACTGTCTGTCCATTCTGCTAAACTATCAATGTCCTGTTTCAGTCAATTACTATCATCCTGACTGTCTGTCCATTCTGCTAAACTATCCATGTCCTGTTTCAGTCAATTACTATCATCCTGACTGTCTATCCATTCTGCTAATCTATCAATGTCCTGTTTCAGTCAATTACTATCATCCTGACTGTCTATCCATTCTGCTAAACTATCCATGTCCTGTTTCAGTCAATTACTATCATCCTGACTGTCTGTCCATTCTGCTAAACTATCAATGTCCTGTTTCAGTCAATGACTATCATCCTGACTGTCTGTCCTTTCTGCTAAACTATCCATGTCCTGTTTCAGTCAATTACTATCATCCTGACTGTCTGTCCATTCTGCTAAACTATCAATGTCCTGTTTCAGTCAATTACTATCATCCTGACTGTCTGTCCATTCTGCTAAACTATCAATGTCCTGTTTCAGTCAATTACTATCATCCTGACTGTCTGTCCATTCTGCTAAACTATCCATGTCCTGTTTCAGTCAATGACTATCATCCTGACTGTCTGTCCATTCTGCTAAACTATCAATGTCCTGTTTCAGTCAATTACTATCATCCTGACTGTCTGTCCATTCTGCTAAACTATCAATGTCCTGTTTCAGTCAATTACTATCATCCTGACTGTCTGTCCATTCTGCTAAACTATCCATGTCCTGTTTCAGTCAATTACTATCATCCTGACTGTCTGTCCATTCTGCTAAACTATCCATGTCCTGTTTCAGTCAATTACTATCATCCTGACTGTCTGTCCATTCTGCTAAACTATCAATGTCCTGTTTCAGTCAATTACTATCATCCTGACTCTCTGTCCATTCTGCTAAACTATCCATGTCCTGTTTCAGTCAATTACTATCATCCTGACTGTCTGTCCATTCTGCTAAACTATCCATGTCCTGTTTCAGTCAATTACTATCATCCTGACGGTCTGTCCATTCTGCTAAACTATCCATGTCCTGTTTCAGTCAATTACTATCATCCTGACTGTCTGTCCATTCTGCTAAACTATCAATGTCCTGTTTCAGTCAATTACTATCATCCTGACTCTCTGTCCATTCTGCTAAACTATCCATGTCCTGTTTCAGTCAATTACTATCATCCTGACTGTCTGTCCATTCTGCTAAACTATCCATGTCCTGTTTCAGTCAATTACTATCATCCTGACTGTCTGTCCATTCTGCTAAACTATCCATGTCCTGTTTCAGTCAATTACTATCATCCTGACTGTCTGTCCATTCTGCTAAACTATCAATGTCCTGTTTCAGTCAATTACTATCATCCTGACTCTCTGTCCATTCTGCTAAACTATCCATGTCCTGTTTCAGTCAATTACTATCATCCTGACTGTCTGTCCATTCTGCTAAACTATCCATGTCCTGTTTCAGTCAATTACTATCATCCTGACTGTCTGTCCATTCTGCTAAACTATCAATGTCCTGTTTCAGTCAATTACTATCATCCTGACTCTCTGTCCATTCTGCTAAACTATCCATGTCCTGTTTCAGTCAATTACTATCATCCTGACTGTCTGTCCATTCTGCTAAACTATCCATGTCCTGTTTCAGTCAATTACTATCATCCTGACTGTCTGTCCATTCTGCTAAACTATCAATGTCCTGTTTCAGTCAATTACTATCATCCTGACTGTCTGTCCATTCTGCTAAACTATCCATGTCCTGTTTCAGTCAATTACTATCATCCTGACTGTCTGTCCATTCTGCTAAACTATCAATGTCCTGTTTCAGTCAATTACTATCATCCTGACTGTCTGTCCATTCTGCTAAACTATCCATGTCCTGTTTCAGTCAATTACTATCATCCTGACTGTCTGTCCATTCTGCTAAACTATCCATGTCCTGTTTCAGTCAATTACTATCATCCTGACTGTCTGTCCATTCTGCTAAACTATCCATGTCCTGTTTCAGTCAATTACTATCATCCTGACTCTCTGTCCATTCTGCTAAACTATCCATGTCCTGTTTCAGTCAATTACTATCATCCTGACTGTCTGTCCATTCTGCTAAACTATCCATGTCCTGTTTCAGTCAATTACTATCATCCTGACTGTCTGTCCATTCTGCTAAACTATCCATGTCCTGTTTCAGTCAATTACTATCATCCTGACTGTCTGTCCATTCTGCTAAACTATCAATGTCCTGTTTCAGTCAATTACTATCATCCTGACTCTCTGTCCATTCTGCTAAACTATCCATGTCCTGTTTCAGTCAATTACTATCATCCTGACTGTCTGTCCATTCTGCTAAACTATCCATGTCCTGTTTCAGTCAATTACTATCATCCTGACTGTCTGTCCATTCTGCTAAACTATCAATGTCCTGTTTCAGTCAATTACTATCATCCTGACTGTCTGTCCATTCTGCTAAACTATCCATGTCCTGTTTCAGTCAATGACTATCATCCTGACTGTCTGTCCATTCTGCTAAACTATCAATGTCCTGTTTCAGTCAATTACTATCATCCTGACTGTCTGTCCATTCTGCTAAACTATCCATGTCCTGTTTCAGTCAATTACTATCATCCTGACTGTCTGTCCATTCTGCTAAACTATCAATGTCCTGTTTCAGTCAATTACTATCATCCTGACTGTCTGTCCATTCTGCTAAACTATCAATGTCCTGTTTCAGTCAATTACTATCATCCTGACTGTCTATCCATTCTGCTAAACTATCAATGTCCTGTTTCAGTCAATTACTATCATCCTGATCCTCTGTCCATTCTTTTAAACTATCAATGTCCTGTTTCAGTCAATTACTATCATCCTGACAGTCTGTCCATTCTGCTAAACTATCAATGTCCTGTTTCTGTCAATTACTATCATCCTGATCCTCTGTCCATTCTGCTAAACTATCCATGTCCTGTTTCAGTCAATGACTATCATCCTGACTGTCTGTCCATTCTGCTAAACTATCCATGTCCTGTTTCAGTCAATTACTATCATCCTGACTGTCTGTCCATTCTGCTAAACTATCAATGTCCTGTTTCAGTCAATTACTATCATCCTGACTGTCTGTCCATTCTGCTAAACTATCAATGTCCTGTTTCAGTCAATTCCTATCATCCTGACTGTCTATCCATTCTGCTAAATTATCCATGTCCTGTTTCAGTCAATTACTATCATCGTGACTGTCTGTCCATTCTGCTAAACTATCAATGTCCTGTTTCAGTCAATTACTATCATTCTGACTGTCTGTCCATTCTGCTAAACTATCAATGTCCTGTTTCAGTCAATTACTATCATCCTGACTGTCTGTCCATTCTGCTAAATTATCAATGTCCTGTTTCAGTCAATTACTATCATCCTGACTGTCTATCCATTCTGCTAAACTATCAATGTCCTGTTTCAGTCAATTCCTATCATCCTGACTGTCTGTCCATTCTGCTAAACTATCAATGTCCTGTTTCAGTCAATTCCTATCATCCTGACTGTCTATCCATTCTGCTAAACTATCAATGTCCTGTTTCAGTCAATTACTATCATCCTGACTGTCTGTCCATTCTGCTAAACTATCCATGTCCTGTTTCAGTCAATTACTATCATCCTGACTGTCTGTCCATTCTGCTAATTTATCAATGTCCTGTTTCAGTCAATTACTATCATCCTGACTGTCTGTCCATTCTGCTAATTTATCAATGTCCTGATTCAGTCAATTACTATCATCCTGACTGTCTATCCATTCTGCTAAACTATCAATGTCCTGTTTCAGTCAATTACTATCATCCTGACTGTCTGTGCTTTCTGCTAAACTATCAATGTCCTGCTTCAGTCAATTACTATCATCCTGACTGTCTGCCCATTCTGCTAAAATATCAATGTCCTGTTTCAGTCAATTACTATCATCCTGATCCTCTGTCCATTCTGCTAAACTATCAATGTCCTGTTTCAGTCAATTACTATCATCCTGACTGTATGTCCATTCTGCTAAACTATCCATGTCCTGTTTCAGTCAATTACTATCATCCTGATCCTCTGTCCATTCTGCTAAACTATCAATGTCCTGTATCAGTCAATTACAATAATCTGTGATGTTGGGACTTCAGGAGTAGGCCGAGATGGATCATCAACTCGGCGCTTCTGGCTGAAGATTTTTGCAAATGCTTCAGCTTGTTTTTTTGCACTGATGTGCTGGGCTCCCCCATTCTTGAGAAAGGGGATATTTGTGGAGCTATCTCCTCCAGTTAGTTGTTTAATTGTCCATCACCATTCACGGCTGGATGTGGCAAGACTGCAGATCTTAGATCTGATCCGTTGTTTATGGAATCGCTAATCTCTGTCTATCACATGCTGCCTATGCAGTTTGGCACGTCGATACTCCTGCGTTGTGGCTTCACCTGGTCGACACCTCATTTTGAGGTATGCCTGGTGCTACTCCTGGCAAGCCCTCCTACACTCTTCATTGAATCCCATGTGCTTTAATTTTGCATGCTAACTTCTTACGTGGGATCCTATCAAAATCCTTCGGAAAGCCCAATACATCACTTCCACTCGTTATATCTTTTCTATTCTGTGAGTTACATCCTCAAAAAATCCCAGTGGATTTGCCAAGAATGGTTTCCCTTTCAGAAATTCATGTTGACTGTGTCCGATCTTGTCTTTGTTTTGCGTGTGCTCTGTTATTACATCTTTTATAATGTTCTCTCGCATTTTCCCCACTACTTATGTCAGGCTTACCGGTCAATAATTCCCTGTTGTGTCTCTCCCACCGTTTTTAAAAAGTGGTGTTACATTAGCTAACCTGCAATCCATTGGAACTCTTCCAGAGTCTATCGAAATTTGAAGACTGGCCAGCAATGCATTTACAATTTCTAGAGTCACTTCCTTAAGTACTTTGGGATGTAGATTATCAGGCCCTGGGGATTTATCAGCCTTGAATACCATCAATTTACCCAACACCATTTCCCTACTAATACTGATTTCATGCCGTCCCTCCTTCTTCCTGGACCCTATGTTCCCCAACATTACTGGGAGTTAATTTGTGTTCTCCTTTGTGAAGACAGAACCAAAGTATATATTTAATTGGTCTACCATTTCTTTGTTCCCCATTACTTCCAAACAGAATTCGATGAAGTGTCATTTAACAGGCTTGTCAATAAAGATAAAGCCCATGGAATAAAAGGGACAAAGTTGTCTCCATGAACAGAAGCAGAGAGAGGGGGTGAAAGGTTGTTTTTAGACTGGAGGAAGTTTCCCCAGGGGTCGTTACTGGGTCTGCTACTTTTCATGATTTATATTAAACACTTGGACTTGAGTGTAAATGGAACAATTTCAAACTTTACACTTGGCACAAAACTTGGAAGTGTACTGCGCAATGAGGATGATCGTAACAGACATCAAGTGGATGTAGATAGGTTGGTGGAATGGACGGACACATGGCAGATAAACTTTAACCGAAGCGCAAATTGATACATTTACATTGGACGGAGAGGAGAGGCAATGGAAAATAATGGGTGTCATTTTAATGGGGGTGCAGCAACAGAGTGGATGCATGTGAATAGTTCAATGGCAGGACATATAGATGAGCTTGTTAAAAATGACATGCTGTGTGACTGTTTCAAAGACAAACTATCCCTCCTTGTCCTTCACAAACTTACTGCAGTCTGTGACAATGTTCATAACAGCATCTTCCTCCCACACCTCTCCATTGTCGTCCAGCTGGAAGGAAATGCTGTTACCTTTTTATTATTTCATGGGATGTGGGCATCGCTGGCTAAACCAACATTCATTCCCCATCACTAATTGCCTTTGAAAAGGTGGTATTAAGCTGCCTCCTTGATCCGCTGCAGTCCATCTGGTGCCGGTACACCCACAGTACTATTTAGGAAGGGAGTTCCAGGATTTTGACCCAGTGACATAAAGGAACAGCGATATAGTTCCATTTCAGGATGGTATATGACTTGGAGGGGAACTTGCAGGTGGTGGTGTTCCCATGCATCGCTGCCATTGTCCTTCTAAGTTGTAGAGGTCGTGGGTTTGGAAGGTGCTGTCGAAGAAGCCTTGGTGTGCTGCTACAGTGCATCTTGTAGATGGTACACACTGCTGCCCCTGTGCTGGTGGTGAGGGAGTGCATGGCACCCCAATCACAACAATCAAGCGGGCTGTTTTGTCCTGGATGTTGTTGACCTCCTGGAGTGTTGTTGGTGCTGCACTCATCCAGGCAAGTGGACAGTATTTCATCACACTCCTGACTTGTGCCTTGTAAATGGTGTACAGGCTTTGGGGAGTCAGAAGGTGAGTTACTCTCTGCAGCATTCCGAGCCTTTGACCTGCTCTTGTAGCTGCAATTCAGCTTCTGTTCAATGGTAACCCCTAGGATGTTGATTGTGGGAGATTCAGCGATGGTAATGCCGTTGAATGTCAAGGGGAGATGGTTAGATTCTCTCTTATTGGAAATAATTGTGTCCTGGCACTTGTGTGTCATGAATGTTACTTTCCACTTATCAGCACAAGCCTGAATGTTGTCCAGGTCTTGCTGCATATGTCTGTCTTCAGTATCTGAGCAGTTGTGAATAGTGATCATCATTGTACAGTCATCAGTGAACTTTCCCACTTCTGACCTTATGATTGAAGAGGGTCATTGATGAAGCAGCTGAAGATGTTTGGGCCTAGGACACTACCCTGAGCAACTCCTGCAGTGATGTCCTGGAACTGAGATGATTGACCTCCAACAACCACAACCATCTTCCTTTATGCTGGGTTAGGAATGACTCCAACCAGTTGATTTCTCCCATTGACTTCTGCTGAGCTAGGTTCCATTCATAGCTAAAAGTACAGAAAATGTTGTGAATACTCAGCTTGTCTGGCAGCATCTGTGGAGAGAGAAGCAGAGTTAATGTTTCATGTTGATGACCTTTCATCAAAACCGACAACGGTCAGAAATGTAAAGGGTTTTGAACAAGTGAAAGGTGGGGAAGAGCAACAAAAAGGAGGGTCTGAATAGGACCGAGGGCAGAGAGATTAAATGACAAAAAACAAGGCATTTGTTCAGAGAGAGTGTTAATGGCTGAATAATGAACTGCTCTGTCTGAAAGCAAAAGCATGAAAAACAAGTTTAAGATCATGTGACGGTGTGACATTGTTGAACTCAGTGTTGATCCAGAGGCTCTAAAGTGTCTAATTGGAAGATGAGGTTCTGTTCCTCAAGCTTGAATTGAGCTTCACTGGAACACTGCAGCAGGTGGAGGTCAGAAATGTCAGAGTGGCCGCAGGGCAGTGAATTAAAATGGCAAGTGACCAGAAGCCCGGGGTTCGGCTGACTGAGTGGACAGGCCCCACAAAGCGGTCACTCAATCTTTATTTGGTCTACCCAATGTTTTCTTTTTGTTACTCGTTCATGGGATGTGTTCATCACTGACTAGGACAGCATTTTTATGCCATCCTTAAGGGAGAGGAGACCGCATTGTGAGCAGCGAATACTGTATACTAAATTGAAAGAAGTACTAATAAATTGCTGCTTCACCTGAAAGGAATGTTTAGGGCCTTGGATAGTGAGGCTAGAGGAGGTAAAAGGGCAGATATGAAACCTTCTGTGATTGCATGGGACGGTGCCGTGGGAAGGGGACAAGGTATTGGGGGTGAGGGAGGAGTGGACCAGGGTGTCATGGAGGGAACAATCCCTTCAGAATGCTGACAGCGGAGGGTGGGGGGAAGGAGCTCTTGGTAGTGGCATCACACTGGAGGTGGCAGAAATGGTGGAAAGTGATACTTTGGATGTGGAGGCTGATGGGGTGGAAAGTGAAGACAAGATGAACCCTTTCACAGGTCTGGGAGGGAGGGAAAGGGGTGAGGGTAAAGGTGTGGAAAATGGGTCAGACCCAGTTGAAGGCCCTGTCAACCAAAGTGGGGGGGGGGGGATCCTCAGTGGAGGAAAAAGGAAGACATATCAGAAGTGTTGTCGTGGAAGGTTGCATCATCAGAACAGATGCGATGGAGAAACGGGGAGAATGGAATGGAGTCCTGACAGGAGGCAGGGTGTGAAGAAGTGTAGTCGAGGTGGCTGTGAGACTCACTGGACTTATAATGGATATTATTGGGCAGCCTATCCCAAGAGATGGAGACAGAAAAGTCGAGGAAGGGAAGTGTTGGAGATGGACAACAAGAAGGTGAAAGAAGGGTGAAAATTGGAAGCAATGTTGATAAAAGTTTCCAGTTCGAGATGGGAGCAGGAAACAGCACCGATACAGTTATCAATGCACCAGAAGAAAGAGCTCAGGGAGGGTACCTGAGTCGGACTGGAACAAGGAATGTTCAAGATATGCGATAATAAGACGGGCATAGTTAAGACACATGCGGGTACCCATAGCAACACCATTTACTTGAAGTTCAGCTATGAAGAGAGACTGGTTGTTTTCCTCAGAGCAGAGAATGCTGAGGGGGGACCTGATTGAGGTATACAAAATTATGAGCGGCATAGATTGGGTAGATGGGAAGAAACCTTTTCCTTAGCAGAGGTGTCAATAACCAGGGGGCATAGATTTAAGGTAAGGAGCAGGAGTTTTAGAGGAGATTTGAGGAAAAATGTTGTCACCCAGAGGGTGGTTGGAATCTGGAACCCACTGCCTGAAGGGATGGAAGAGGCAGGAATGCTCACACCATTTAAGAAGTATTTAGATGATCACTTGAAACGCCATAACCTACAAGGCTACGGGCCAAGTTCTGGAAAATGGGGTTAGAATAGTTAGTGCTTGATGGCCAGCATGGGCATGATGGGCCGAAGGACCTTTTCTGTGCTGTGTAACTCTATGTCTCTATGAAGTGAGTGGAGTTGAAGGAGATGTTGTTCAATGTGAGAACAGGTTCAGCCAGGCGGACGAGGGTGGTGGTGGATGGGAACTGGTTAGGCCTCTGTTCAAGGAAGAAGCGGAGAGCCCTCAAACCGTGCTGGTCGGGGATGGTGGTATAGAGAGATTGGACGTCCATAGTGAAGAGGAGGTTGTTAGGGCCAGGAAACTGGAAATTATCGTAGTCCGTCCGAAGAATAACGTAAGTAGGAGGGAAGAGACTTGTCAAGGGGAGAAAAAATCGAGCCAAGATGGGAAGAAATAAGTTAAGTGGGACAGGAACAGTCTAAAAAGATGGATCCACTAGGATAGTCATGTATGTGGATTTTAGGAAGGAGGTAGAAGTGGACTGTCTGGGGTTGTGTGACTGAGGGTAGAAGCTGCAGAGGGACAAAGTCTGGAGAAGATGAGGTCAGTGACAGTGTCCAGCAGACGACGTCTTGATGTTCTGTGTTGGGGTCATGATCCAGGGGGAGGTTGGAAGAAGTGTTTGAGAGTTGGCGCTGAGCCTCTGCAAGGTAGAGGTTGGAACGCCAGACAAAAACAGCAACACCCTTATCTGCAGGTGTCATCGCCATGTCAGGATTAGACCTGAGAGAATGGGGTGCGGCAAGTTCAGAGGGAGACAGATTAGCGTCAGTAAAGGGAGCAAAGAAATTGAGATGGCCGATATTTCACCGACAGTTCGCAATGAAAAGATCAATGTGGGTAAGAGGCCAGAGGAAAGCGTCCAGGTAGAGGCGAAATATTGCAAGTGGCTGAGTGGGTCCACTGGTCGGGGGAAAAATCCCTGGCTAAGAAGTGGGCAGGAGGCGATGGCATTGCAAAGAGCTCAACGTCATGCTGAGCGTGACATGAAATGAGGTGGGAGTGTAAGGGGATAAAACTGAGTCCTTTGCTAAGTACAGTTCGTTCAGTGAGAGAGGAGAAGGTGCCACTGTTTAAAAATAAGGGATCACCCATTTAAAACAGAGATGAGGAGAAGTTGTTTCCTCTCAGAGGCTCGTGAGTCTTTGGAATTCTCTTTCTCAAAAGACAGTGGAACCGGAGTCTTTGAATATTTTTTAACTTGGAGATAGATAGATTTTTGATAAGCAAGGGGGTGAAATGTTATTGGAGGTGGGGGTGAAATGTTATGGAAGGTAGGTGGAAATGTGGAGTAATCAGTTCAGCCATGAAATCATTGAATGGCAGAGCAGGCTCGAAGGGCCGAGTGGGCTACTCCTGCTCCTACTTCGTATGTTCATATATAAACATATGTTGTTGTTATTGATGTCTTCGGAACAGCTCTGTATACTTCTCCACAGCCTGAAAAACAATCTATTTTCTGTGCCTTAGTCAATTGGATGTTTACACAACCTCTGCAACTTTGATCAATTGGGTTCAGTTTTCCTAAGAAGTCTATTAAATGGCACTTGATCAAATGCCTTTTATAAGTTTATATACATAACACCAGCTGTGCCACCCTCATCAATCCCCCATATTACTATATCAAATTAATCCTTCAAATTTGTTCTGTACAATTTGCCTTTAACATGTTCATGGTAGCTGACATTTATAAACCCTTGCATTGAAAATCAACAGGTATCTTTGTACACACTGATGGTTGTAATTTCCCCACCAGGGACACTCGTCTGACAGGTCAGTAAATACAGGGTTTATTCCATCTCTCCTTTTTTAAATGGGGTGAAACATTTCCAACTCTCCAGTCCTCTGCCACGTCTCCCATATCCAAGGATTGGAAGATTCTGGCGAGTGCATCTGCTATTTCCATCATTCATTACCTCAGCAACCCTCATACATCCCATCCAGACCGGGTAAATGTCATTCATTAAAAAGTGTTGGATTGAAAGGCTTTAACTGATCATGTTTGTTCAGTGATTGTAATTAATGTCAGTCTCTATGGACCCTAATTGTGTCACTGGAGGGTTTCCCTCTTCTATTAATAAGGGGCTCTTTTCAATTTGTTATCCCGTAGTGTCAGCGGGAACATCAGCCCCGGCACTAACAGTGATCAGCGGTTCCAGAGAGAGGGAGAGGATAGATCAGAATCTGAGAGCAATAGCTTGGAATGTTACAACAATGGGTCAGAATCTGAGAACAATACATTGGAATGTTACAACAATGGGTCAGAATCTGAGAACAATAGATTGGAATGTTACAACAATAGACAGGAGTTTATCCTATTGGTTTGATGATCTTACTGCGGATTATTATTGGATAACATTGGAGGATCGGATCCGTTTTGCACTGATAATAATTCAACACATTTATTATCCCATCCTCGCTATTGTTGGTGTCCCTGGTAAGTCCCTTTATCCAGCTATTAATTCTATAAACCATGATTAAATGTTTTACTGTTCTTAACAACAACTACCTCTGAAATATTGTCCTCCGTGTGTGCCCATTTGCTGCATAAACTCTTGTCTGTGCCCTTGCCAAATCTACTATTCCAATGCTCTCCTGGTTACCTTCCCTATTGCAAACCGCCATAAGCCACAGTCTACCCAAAACTCTGTTCTCCATATCCTCACTCACACTAAATCACATTCACGCAACATCCATGTGCTCAGTGACATACATTGGTTTTTGTCGGATAGAGAATGTGGAAGAAATAAATGGGGTGTGTAAGAAAGGTACCACAACAACTATGGGTGAGTTTAATCTGCATATAGATTGGACAAATCAGATTGACAAAGGTAGCCTGGAAAACTAGCACATTGAGTGTATTTAGGACAGGTCCTTACAGTAGCACGTTCTAGAGTCAACCAGAGTGCAGGCTATTCTAGATCTGGTAATGTGCAATAAGACAGGATTGATCAAGAACCTCCTGGTAAAGCAGCCTCGAGGCAACAATGACAGCATTTCAATGTTCAGATTGAAGGGAAAACTGTGGGCCTAAGTCTAGTTTGTTAAACCTAAATAAAGGTAATTATAAGGATATGAAGGTATAGCTAGCAAGAGTGAACTGGGAAACCAGGTTAAAAGTTAAGACAATAGAGATTCAGTGTCCTCTCAGGACAGTTCAGGCAAGGTTTACCAGACTAACACCTGGAATGGGCGGGTTGTCGTATGAGGAGCGGTTGGAGAGTCTAGGCTTGTATCTGCTGGAGTTTAGAGGAATAAGAGGCAACTTGATTGACACATAAAAGATCCTGATGGCATTTAACAGACTCGATGCGGGAAGAATTTTTCCTCTTACGTAGAAACATAGAAAATAGGAGCAGGAGTAGGCCATTCGGCCCTTCATGCATGCTCCGCCATTCATTATGATCATTGATGATCATCCAACTCAGCAGTCTGTTCCAACTTTTGCTCCATACCCTTTGATCCCTTTAGACCCAAGAGCTATATCTAACTCCTTCTTGAAAACATACAATGTTTTGGCCTCAACTCCTTTCGGTGGTAGCAAATTCCACAGGCTCACCATTCTCTGGGTGATGAAATTGCTCCACATCTCAGTCCTGAAAGGTTTACCCCGTATCCTTAGACTATGGCCCCTAGTTCTGGACTCCCCCACCATCGGAAATATCCTTCCTGCATCTCCCCTGTCAAGTCCTGTTAGAATTTTATAGGTTTCTATGAGATCCCCCTCACTCTTCTGAACTCCAGCGATTATAATCCTACCCGACTCAATCTATCCTCACACGTCAGTCCTGCCATCTCAGGAATCAGCCTGGTAAACTTTCACTGCAGTCCCTCTGTAGTAAGAACATCCTTCCTCAGATAAGGAGACCAAAACTGCACACAATATTCCAGGTGTGGCCTCACCAAGGCCCTGTATAATTGCAGCAAGACATCCCTGCTTCTGGAATCGAATCCTCTCGCTATGAAGGCCAACATACCATTTGCCTTTTTTACCGCCTGTTGCACCTGCATGCTTACCTTCAGCGACTGGTGTACGAGAACACCCAGGTCTCGCTGCATATTCCCCTCTCTCAGTTTATAGCCGTTCAGATAATAATCTGCCTTCCATTTATTGCTACGAAAGTGGATAACCTCACATTTATCCACATTATACTGCATCTGCCATGCAATAGCCCACTCACTCAACTTGTCCAAATCACACTGAAGCCTCTCTGCATCCTCCTCACAACTCACCTCCCACCCAGTTTTGTGTCATCTGCAAATTTGGAGACATTACATTTAGTTCCCTCGTCTAAATCATGAATGTATATTGTGAATAGCTGCTGTCCTAGCACCAATCCCTGCGGTACCCCACTGGTCATGCCTGCCATTCAGAAAAAAGACCCATTTATCCCTACGCTTTGTTTCCTGTCCGCCAACCAATTTTCTGTCCCTCGCAATACATTACCCCCAGTACCATGCGTTTTAATTTTACACGCTAATCTCTTATGTGGGACTTTGTCAAAAGCCTTCTGAAAGTCCAAATAAACCACATCCACCGGCTCCCCCTCATCAACTCTACTCGTTACATCCTCGAAGATTTCTAGTAGATTTATCAAGCATGATTTCCCTTTCGTAAATCCATGCTGACTCTACCCAATTCTCCAAGTGCTCCGCTATAAAATCTTTGATAATGCACTCTAGAATTTTCCCCACTACCGACGTCAGGCTGACTGGTCGATAATTCCCTGCTTTCTCTCTACCTCCCTTTTTAAATAGTGGGGTTACATTAGCTACCCTCCAATCTGTGGGAACTGTTCCAGGGTCTGTAGAAACTTGGACGATGACCTCCATCGCATCCACTATTTCCAGGGCCACTTCCTTAAGTACTCTGGGATGTAGACCATCAGGCCCTTGGGATTTATCAGCCTTCAATCCCATGAATTTCCCCAGCATCATTTCTCGGCTAATATGAATGTCCTTCAGTACCGCTCTCTCACTGAGCCAACATTTCTGGTATGATATGTGTGTCCTCCTTTGTGTAGACAGAAACACAGTATGCGCTTAGTTGGTCAGCCATTTCTTTATTCCCCATAATAAATTCCCATGCTTCTGACTGTAAAGGACCTACATTTGTCTTCACCAATCTTTTTCTCTTCACATACCTATAGAAACTTTTACCGTCAGTTTTTATGTTCCCTACAAGCTTGCTCTCGTACTCTATTTTCCCCTTCTTAATCAATCCCTTGGTCCTCCTTTGCTGAATTCTAAACTGCGCCCAATCCTCAGGTCTGTTGTGTTTCATGGCAAATTTATCTGCCTCTTCCTTGTATCTAATCTCTAGTCTCTAATTTCCCTTTTAAGCCATGTTTGGGCTACATTTCCCATTTTATTTTGGCGTCAGACAGGTATAAACAAATGTTGCAGTTCATCCATGCGCTATTTAAATGTTTGCCATTGCCTATCCACCGTCATCCCTTTAAGTAACATTTCCCAATGCGTCATGGCCAACTCACGCCTCATACCTTCGTAGTTTCCTTTACTAAGATTCAGGACCCTGGTCTCAGAATCAACTCCGCCACTCTCCATCTTGATGAAGAATTCTATCATGTTATAGTGGCTCATCCCCAAGGGGTCTCGCACCACTAGATTGCTAATTATTCCACTCTCATTACAAAATACTCAGTCTAGGATGACCTGTTCTCTAGTTGGTTCCTCAACGTATTGGTCCAGAAAACCATCCCGTATACACTCCAAGAATTCCTGCTCTGCAGTATTGTGACTCATTTGATTTGCCCAATCTATATGCAGATTAAGATCACCCATAATTACATAATTACCCATAATTTATCGCATGCATCTCTAATTTCCTATTTAGTGCCATTTCCAACATCACCACTACAGTTTTGGGGTCTATATACAACCTCCACTAATGTTTTTGCCCCTTAGTGTTTCTCAGCTCGACCCATGCAGATAACATATCGTCAGAGCTAATATCTTTCCTCACTATTGCGTTAATTTACACTTTAACCGGCAATGCAACCCCACCGCCTTTTGCTTTTTATCTGTCCTTCCTAAATATTGACTATCCCTGGATGTTCATTTCCTATCCCTGGTCACCATGTCTCTATAATCCCGACTATATCATACCCGTTTACGTCTATTTGCATGATTAATTAATCCACTTTATTTTGAATGCTCCGTGTATTAAGGCACTAAGATTTAAGGCTTACATTTTTAACATTACTTTTCCTCTTCCCAATATTTTCCACTGTGTACCTGTTTGATTCTGGCCCTTGATTTCTCTGCCTATCACTTTTCTTATTCCCCTTAATGTCGTTTGCTCTTTTCTTTGATCTCCTTCCTCTGGCTCCTTGCAAAGGTTCTCATCCCCCAGCCATTTTAGTTTAAACTCTCCTCAAGCACTCCAGCAAATACTCCTCCGAGGACATCAGTCCTGGTCATACACAGGTGTAACCTACACAGTTTGTACTGGTCCCACCTCCCCCAGAACCGGTCCCAATGTCCCAGGAATCTAAACCCCTCCCCCTCACTCCATCTCTTCATCCACGTATTCATCCGATATATCCTGCTATTTCTACTCTGACTTGCACGTGGCACTAGCAGTAATCCTGAGATCACTATCTTTGAGGTCCTACATTTCAACTTACTTCCAAGCTCCCTATATTCTGCTTTTAGGATCTCGTCCTTTTTATTACCTATGTCGTTTATACCAATGTGTACCACGACCACTGGCTGTTCACCCTCCCCCTTCAGAATGTCCTGGAACCAGTCTGAGACATCCTTGACCCTAGCACCAGAGAGGTAACATACCATCCTGGAGTCTCTTTTGCGGCCACGGAAACGCCTATCTATTCCTGTTACTATTGAATCCCCTAAAACTATTGCATTCCCAGATGTTTTACTCCTCCCCTGTGCAGCGGAGCCAACCATGGTGCAACGAAATGGGCTGTTGCTGCTTTCCCCTTAGAGGCCATTCCCCCCAACAGTATCCAAAACAGTATATCTGTTTCGCAGGGGAATCGCCACAGGGGATTCCTGCACTGCCTGCCTAGTCCTCTTGCTCTGCATGGTGATCACCCACTCCCCTCCTGCCTGTGGAGTCTGAGCCTACGGTGTGACCTCCTCTCTATACATGCTATCTACGATACTCTCCACCTCGTGGATGCCCCATGGTATTCCTAGCTGACGCTCCAGCTCCGAAACCAAGGCTTCCAGGAGCTGCAGTTGGACACACTTCCGACACACATGCTGGTCCCAGGCATTGGAATTGTTCCCGGCTTCCGACATGGAGCACGAGGAGCACACTACGGCTTTGAGCTCTCCTGCCATGACTTAACCCTTTCAATTAAAATAAATCTTCTGGAAGATCTTAAAGTCCAATAATATCAATTACTCTAGATCCCTTTTTCCCTGGTCCTCGGTACTACAGAACTCCCTTTAAAAAAATAACTACTTACTTTCATTGAAATAAACTTTAAACTTTTAAAAATTTTTTTGCCTTAGATACTTACCCAGCTGTTTCGAGGTATTCCCTAACAGCAGTAAATCAACTTTCAGCTCTCTTGTGATGTCACTGTTGTTGTTTTCTTTTATTTTCAAAACTCCGGCAGCTGAAAGAGCTCCTCTCCACTCCCAGAAGGTAAGAGACTGGAACTTGATCCTCGGGCTCGGGTTATAGGCTCCGCTCTCGGCGTTCTCCCGACAGATCCACTCCACTCCCGGAAGATAAGATTCTCTCTTGTGGGAGAATCTAGAACTCCGGGTCACTATTTAAAAATAAGGTGCCGCCCATTTTAGACAGGGTTGTGAGTCTTTAGAACACTTTTCCTCAGAAGGTGGTGGAAGCAGAGTCTTTGAATATTTTTAAAGCAGAGGTAGATAGATTCTTGATAAGCAAGGGGTGGAAGATTATTGTGGAAGGCGAGAATGTGGAGTTGGGGTTACAATCAGATCAGATATGATCTTATTGAATGGTGGAGCTGGCTCGAGGGGCCGAGTGGCCTCCTCCACCTCCTACTACGTATGTTCGGATAACAATTCCCCAGGACCAGATGGCCTGCATCCGAGGTCTTTAAAGTCAGTGGCTGCAGTGACAGTAGAGGCATTGGTTATAATCTTCCAAAATTACTTAGTTTCTGTAAGAGTTCCAGCGGATTGGAAAATAAAAATTGTAACTCATTTCTCCAAGAAAGGAGGAAGACAGGAAACTCTAGGTGAGTTAGCCTAAAATCTGGCATAGGGAAATTCCGATAATCCATTAATAAGGAGCTTGTAGCAGCATACCTAGAAAATCATCATGGGATCAGACAGAATCAACATGGTTTTTTAAAAGAGAAATAATATGTAACTAATTTATTAGAGATCTTTGAGGAAGTGGCAAGCAAGGTGGATAAAGGGGCACCTGTAGATGTGGTGTACTTGGATTTCCAAAAGGCATTATAAAGGGGGTAACATATTTGTATGGATAAAGGAATGGTTATCTAACAGGAAACAGTGACTGGGATAAATTGATCTTTTTGTGTTTACAAGCTGTAACTAGTGGAGTGCCGCAGGGATCAGTACTGGGGCCTCAGCTATTTACAATGCATATCAATGACTTGGATGAAGTGACAGAATGGGAAGGAAAGTACTTTGTCAAGAGGAGGTAAAGGGTTTACAAAGGGATGTAATTAGGTTAAGTGAGGTCGGAAAACTTTGGCAGATGGAGCAGAATGTGGGAAGATGTGAACTTGTCCAATTTGGTAGGAAGAATAGAAAAGCAGTATACTATTTAAATACAGATTGACGAACACGGTGGTACAGAGAGATCTGGGTATCCTGGTACATGAATGAGAACGAGTTAGTATACAGGGACAACAAGTAATTAGGAAGGAAAATGGAATGTTAGTGTTTATTGAAAAGGGAATCGAGCATCAAAGTGGAGAAGTTTTACTGCAGCTGTGCAGGGCCTTGGTAAGGCCAAATCTGGAGTATTGTGTATAGTTTTGGTCTCCTTATTTGACAAAAATGATATAATTGCATAAGAAGCAGGTCAACGAAAGTGAACTTGACTCATTTTCTGAATGAAGGGCTTATTTTATGAAGAAGGTTTGAACAGGTTGGAGTTTAGAAGAATGAGAGGTGTCTTATTGAAACCTATTAGATCCTGAGTGAATTTGATAGAGTGGATACTGGAGGATGTTTCCTCTTGTGGGGGAGACTGGAACAAGGGGATACCGTTTAAAAATAGGAGATAAGCCATATTCTTATCGAATGGTGGATTAGGCTCAATGGGCCGAATAGCCTACTCCTGAGTTCTCTGTTCCTGTATCCAGTAAAACCTCAATTTTAATATTCTCACTCGTGTGATCACATCACTTCTTGGCCTCACCCCTCTGATTATCCCAATCCCCTGTCCATTTCCAATATTCCTGAAACTTGTTCATCTTAAAGTCTTTTTCTAATTCCCTTTTTAAAGTGAATTTCTTTCCCTCTGTCTCTCTCCCTGACCACACATTTTATCTCTCCAGCTCCACTGGTGATGTGGAAGTTTGGATCCATAAAATGATGTGAGCTGCACTGCCGGTTACATCCAGCACATTGTACAGGACACCCAGGCTGGCCGGGGTGCTAGTGTGGGTGTAACGTGTGTGTGTCTGCAGTGTGAGGAGGGGTCTGAATATGGTGTCAATCAGCCATTCTGGCAGCTTTGATGTATGTCTTTGAAACTTGGTCTGTGCATGTCCACTAACCACCTGTGTCAGTCACTCTCAGCTGAACATACATTCAGCAGCACGAGGAACTCCCTCTAGTGTTATTTAAAAGGATCAAGCATCCAACATACAGGTGGCTTTTGACTTACTTTTGCTATTGTAAAGTTAGTGGAGGTGCTGTGGATGGTTTTCTGGAGGTTGTGTTGTGAGCTGCTGCAGATATTCAGGGAGGACGGAGGATTTAGTGACCCAACTCTGGACGAGGTATGGTGACTGTAGTTACAGTGTCTCTGGGTCTGTAACATGACCAACAAATGGAGCAGAGGCTGCAAAGAGGGGAAGCTCTGTAAAGAGAGAGGAGGAGGGGGCTCTGCCCTACCCACCCAGGGTTTTCCAAGAACAAAAAGAACAGTGGTCCTAATACCAAGCCCTGGGGAGCACCACTGTATACTCCCATCGAGTCTGAACAACAACCTTTCACCACTTCTCTCTGTTTACTGTTCCTTAGCCAATGTTATATCCACACTGTCACTGTACCTTTAATCCATCGGGTTCGGTTTCCCTAACCTGTCTATTGAATGTCACTTGATCAATCACCTTTTGAAAGTCCATATATATAACTTCAATCACACCACCCTCATCAACCCTCTCCATTGTTTTATCAAAGAACTCCATCAAGTTTACCTCACCACCACCTCTCTCCACTCCTCAACTGTTGTTCAATTATCAGACTGATTATCCGACACCCAGTACTGGATGAGCAGAAATTTCCTCCAATTAAATATTGGGAAGACTGAAGCCATTGTTTTGACTCCCCACTCCAACTCTTTTCCCTTGCTATTGATTCCATCCGTCCCCCTATTAACAGTCTGAGATTCAGGCGGTCTATTTGCAAACTTGGTGTCATATTTGACCACAAAATGGTCTCCCAAATGCATTTTCAGGATATCATTACAACCGCCTATTTCCACCTCAGTAACATCGCCCGACTTCACCCTGTCTCAGCCCATCTGCTGCTGAAACCTCATTCATGCCTTCGTCACCTCTGGATGTGATTATTCCAACTCACTCCTGGCTTATCTCCCACATTCTACTATTTGTAAACTTGAGGTCCTCCAGAACTCTGCGAACCGTGTCCTAATTTCCTTTTCAGCTATCACTGACCGACATTGACTCCTGATTAGCAAAGTATTTATTTTAAAATTCTCCACCTTGTTTTCCCTCCATGATATCGCCCACATTCTATATGTGTAATATCCTCCAGCCCCACAAACCTTAAAGATATCTGCACTCCTCTCATTCAGGCCTCTTGTGTGTCCCTGATTTTAATTACCCCACCATTGAAAGCTGCACCTTCAGTTGTCAAGTCGGCAAGCTTCTGGAATAATCTCCCTGCAGAGCTCCACCTGTCTGCCTCTGCACCACTCCACTCATTTTCCTTCTTTAGGACACTCCGTAAAACCTACCTCTTTCACCAAGCTGTTGGTGATCTGACCCAATATCTCCATATATGGCTCAGTGTCATACATACAACCCTCTAGTCCCCTGTCACCACTCCTATATCCAAGGAGGATTGGAAGATTCTGGCCAGTGCCTCTGCTATTTCCACCATCCCTTCCCTCAGCAACTCTCATACATCCCATCCAGACCGGCTAAATGTTCTACTTTATTGTGGTACAAAAGGTATTGGATTGAAAGGGGTTAATTGAACCTGTTTGTTCAGTGACTGTAATTAATGTCATTCTCCATGGAGCCTAATTGTGTCACTGGAGGGTTTCCCTCTTCTGTTAGTAAGGGGTTCCTTTCAATGAGTTATCCCATCGTGTCAGCGGCAGTATCATCACCGACACTAACAGGGATCAGCACCTCCAGCGAGAGTAAGGGAGAGGATAGATCAGAATCTGAGAGCAATAGATTGGAATGTTACAACAATGGGTCAGAATCTGAGAACAATCGACTGGGATGTTAGAACAATGGACAGGAGTTTATCCTCTTGGTTTGATTATCTTACTGTGGATGATTCTTGGATGACATTAGCGGATCGGATCTATTGTGCACTGAGGATAACTCAATACATTTATTATCCCATTCTCGCTATCGTTGGTGTCCCTGGTAAGTCTCTCTATCCAGCTATTAATTCTATAAACCTTGATTAACTGTTTTACTGCTCTTAACAACGGCCACTTCCATAATATCGTCCTCCATGGGAGCCCATTTGCTGCATAAACTCTGATCTGTGCCTTTGTCAAATCTACTAATTCAAATGCTGTCCTGGTTACCATCCCTATTACAAACTGCCATAAATAACAGTCTATCCAAAACTCTGCTATCCATATCCTAACGGCACAAAGTCTCGTTCACCAACATCCCTGTGCTCAGTGACATACATTGGTTTTCTGTCGGACAGAGTTTATAGGAAGAAATAAATGGGGTGTGTAAGAAAAATTCCGCAATATTCATGGAGATTTTAATCTACATGTAGATTGGGCAAATCAGGTTGGCAAAGGTAGACTGGAAAATTAGTTCATAGAATTTATTCGTGAAAATTCCTCAGAGAAACACGTTCTGGAGCCAACCAGGAGCAGGGTGTTCTGGAACTGGTAATGTGCAGTGAGACAGTATTAATCAAGAACCTTATGGTAAAGGAGCTTCTAGGCGACAATGATCATAACATGATAGAATTTCAACGGTCAGATTGAAGAGAAAACTGTGGTCTAAGACTGTTCTTTTTTTAAATTAATAAAGGTAATGATAAGGATATGAAGGCATAGCCAGCCAAAGTGAACTGGGAAACTAGGTTAAAAGTTAGAACAGTCGAGATTCAGTGGCTGACTTTTAATGAGATACTTAACAACTCTCAGCAAAGATTTAACTGAGTGAGCAAGAAAGACCCTTGGAGAAGGTTGCATCATACGTGGTTAAATAGGGAATTTAAGGATAATATTAAATTGAAAGAAACACTGTACAAATCTGCCAAGATTAGTGGTAGGTGAAAAGATTGGACAGATTTTAAGAACCAGCAACGAATGACAAAAAAGAGGGTAAAAGTAGAGTGTTGGAGAAAGCTAGCTGGTAATGTAAACAGAGAGTAAGAGTTTCTACAAATATTTAATTAGGAAAAGAGGAACTAAAGTTAGTGTTAATCCTCGAGTGAGTGCGTTTGGGGAATTAATCACGAGAAACAAGGACATGGAGGAGGGGTTGAACAGGTATGTTGTGTCTGTTATCACTGTAGCAAACTTAGAAAACCTTCCAAAGATACATGAATCAAGAGGCAAAAAGGGAGAGAGGAACTTCAAACAATCACCCTATCCAGAGAAAAGGTACTGATAAAACTATTACACCTAAAGGCTGACAGGACCCGCCATCCATGGTTAACTAAAACAGTTAAAGATAGTATCAACCTTAAAGAAAAACATTTAATTATGCAAAGCTGGGTGGCAGGTCAGAAGATTGAACAGAATATAAACAGCAGCTAAGAACAACTAAAAGATTAATAATGTGGGGACAATTAGTATACGAGAGAAAGCTGGCAAGAAATATAAAGACAGATAGTAAGAGGTTCCAAATATATAAACAAGAAAATAGTTAACAAAGTGAGCGTTGGTCCTATAGAAAGTGAGTCTGTGGAATTAATAATGAATATTAAAAAGTTGACAACTGACTTGTACAGGAATTTTGCATCGGTCCTCATTATAGAGGATACAAGTAACACCCCAGTATTAGCTGTAAGCCAGAAATGGAAAGGAGGGAGGAACTCAAGAAAATTACAATCACCAGGGAAGTGGTGCTAAACAAATAGATGGAGCTGCGGGCTGACAAATGCCCAGATCCTGAGGGACTTCATCCTACGGTTTTAAACGAAGTGGCTAGTGAGATAGTTGATGCATTAGTTTTAATTTTCCAAAGTTCCCTAGATTTGAGGAAAGTTCCGTTAGATTGGAAAATAACGAATGTAACTCCTTTATTCAAAAAGTAAGGGAGACAGAAAGCAGGAAACTACACGCCACTTCGCTTAATATCTCTCTTCGGAAAAATGTTGGAAGCTATTATTAAAGATGTTGTCGCAGGGCATTTAAAACAAATTAAGGTAATCCGGCAGAATCAACAGGATTTTGTGAAAAGGAAATCATGTTTAACCAATTTATTGGAGTTCTTTGAAGAAGTAACATGTGCTGTGGATAAAGGGGAACTGATGGATGTACTGTACTTAGATTTCCAGAAGGCCATTGATAAGGTGCCACATCAAAGGTTTTTGCAGAAAATAAAAGCTCATGGTGTCGGGGGTAAAATATCGGCATGGATGAAAGATTGGCTGGCTAACAGGAAACAGAGAATAGGCATTTTCTGGTTGGCAAGATGTGATGAGTGGTGTGCCACGGTAATCTGTGCTGGTGTCACAACTTTTTACAATTTATATAAATGACTTGGATGATGGGAGTGAAGTAATGGTTGCCAAATTTGCTGATGACACAACGATAGGTAGGAAAATAACTTGTGAAGAGGACATAAGGAGTCTGAAAAGGGATATAGATAGGTTAAGTGAGTGGGCAAAGATCTGACAAATGGAGTATAATGTGGGAAAATGTGACATTGTCCATTTTGGCAGGAAGAATAAAAAAGAAGCATATTTAGATGGTGAAACATTGCAGAGCTCTGAGATGCAGAGCGATCTGGGTGTCCCAGTACATGAATTACTGAAGGTTAGTCTTTAGGTTCAGCAAGTAATTAGGAAAGCTAATAGAATGCTATAATTTATTGGAATGGGAATTGAATGCAAAAGTAGGGAGGTTATGCTACAGTTATGCAGAAAATTGGTGAGACCACATCTGGAGTACTGTGCACAGTATTGGTCTCCTTATTCAAGGAAGCATGTAAATGTATTGGAAGCATTCAGAGAAGGTTGACCAGACTAATACCTGGAATGGGCAGGTTGCCTTATAAGAAAAGGTTGGAAAGACTAGGCTTGTATCCACTGGAGGTTAGAAGAGCAAGAGGCGACTTGATTGAAGCATATGAGATACTGAGGGATCTTGACAGGGTGGATGTGGGAAGAATGTTTCCCCTTGTGGGAGAATTTAGAACTCGGGTTCACTGTTTAAAATTAAGGGGTCGCCCATTTAAGACAGAGATGAGGAGATGTTTTTTTCTGAGGGTCGTGAGTCTTTGGAACACTATTCCTCAAAAGGCAGTGGAAGCAGAGTCTTTGAATATTTTTAAAGCCGATGTAGATAGATTCTTGATTAGCAAGTGGGTGAGTGGTTATTAGGGATAGGTGGGAATGTGGATTGAGGTTACAATCAGATCAGCTATCATCTTATTGAATGGCGGAGCAGGCTTGAGGGGCCAAGTGGCTTACTCCTGCTTCTAATTCGTATGTTTGTATGCTCGTATGTCAAGTCCCCAAGATTAAAGGCCTGCATCCTAGGTCCTTAAAGTATGTGGCTGCAGAGATAGAGGAGGCATTGATTAAAATCTTCCAAAATTCCTTAGATTCGGGAAGGGTCCCAGCAGATTGGAAAACAGAAAATGTAACTGATTTATTCAAGAAAGGAGGGAGACAGAAAACAGGAATCTATAGGCCAGTCAGCCTAAAATCTGTCATAGAGAAACTGCGAGAATACAGTAAGAATGAGTTTGTAGCAGCACACCTAGAAAATCATCATGGGACCAGACAGAATCAACATGGTTTTGTGTAAGGGCAATCATATGTAACTGTTTTATTAGAGCTCTTTGAGGAAGTAACAAGCAAGGTGGATAAAAGGGCACCTGTCGATGTGGTATAATTGGATTTCCAAATGCATGATGTAGGGGGTAACATATTGGCATGGATACAGGATTCGTTAGCTGACAGGAAACATAGACTAGGGATAAATGGGTCTTTTTGCGTTGGCAAACAGTAACTGATGAAGTACTACAGGGATCAGTGTTGGGGCCTCAAGTATTTACAATCCATATCGATGACTCGGATGAAAGAACAAGATGTGTGGTAGCTAAATGTGCCGATGACAGCAAGATGGGAAGGAAAACGGGTTGTCAAGAGTAGGTAAAGAATTTCCCAAATGACACAAATAGGTTAAAGGAGGTTGGCAAAAATTTGGCAGGTGGAGTAGAATGTGGTATGATGTGAACTTGTCCACTTTGGCAGGAAGAATAGAAAAGCAGTATATTATTTAAATGTAGAGAGATTGCAGAACTCGGTGGCACAGAGGGACCTGAGTGTCCTGGTACAGGAATCAGAAAGAGTTAGTACACAGGGACAGCAAGTGGAATGAAAGAGGAAGGAAAATGTAATGTTAGTGTTTATTGCAAAGGGAACCGTGTATAAAAGTGGGGACGTTTTACTGCAGCCATGCAGGACATTGGTGAGAACTCATCAGGTTTACTGTGTATAGTTTTGGTCGTCTTATTTGATAACAATGATATAACTACGTTTGAAGCAGGTAAGACAAAGATCACTTGATTCATTCAGCGAATGAAGGGTTTATTATATGAAGAAAGGTTGAAAAGGTTGGACTATAGTTTGAAAGAATAAGAGGTGATCTGAGTGAAACATGTAATATCCTGAGTGGACTTGATAGAGTCGATACCGGGAGGATGTTTCCTGTTGTGGGGGAGACTGGAACTAGGGGATAAAGATGATAATAAGAGTTCAGCCATGTTCAGCCATGATCCTAACGAATGGTGGAGCAGGCTCAAAGGGCCGAATGGACTACTCCTGCCCCTGGGACCCATGTTACTATGTCCAGTAACACCTCAATTTTAATATTCTCACTCGTGTGATCAAATCCCTCCATGTCCCCACCCATCTGATTATCCCAATCCCCTGTCCATTTCCAATATTCCTGAAACATGATCATCTTCAAGTCTTTTTCTAATTCCCTTTTTAAAGTGAGTTTATTTCACCTCTCGATGTGATTATTCCAACTCACTCCTGGCTGATCTCCCACATTCTACTCTCTGTAAACTTGATGTTCATCCAAAACTCTGCTGCCCGTGCCCTAATTCCCTGTTCACCTATCACTGACCTACATTTACTCCTGATTTAGCAATGTTTCGATTTCAAATTTCTCCACCTTGTTTGTCCTCCATGACATCGCCCCCACCCTATATCTGTAATATCTTCCAGCCCCACAACCCTTAAAGATATCTGCACTCCTCTGCTTCAGCCCTCTTGTGTGTCCCTGATTTTAATTACTTCACCATTGGAAGCTGCACCTTCGGTTGCCTAGGCCCCAAGCTCTGGAATAATCTCCCTACAGATCTCTGCTGCTCCACCTCTCAACTCACTTTCCTTCCTTAAGACACTCCTTAAAACCTACCTCTTTAAACAAACTGTTGGTCATCTGACCCAATATCTTCATAAATGGTTCCGAGTCATACATTGTTTCATAATGCTCCTGTGAAGCATTTTCGGATGTTTTATGACAAAGGCACTATATAAAATGAGTTGCTGTTGTTGATGTTTCCTCGACTTTTTTCTTTTTTGCATTCGCATATCCGTGCTGCTAGCCTGTTATTATCCCATGTTTTTACGTGTAATGAATACTTTTCTCCTGCTTGTGACCACCAGAAATTTCCCCACCAGCGAGGTTAGACTGATTGGTCAGTAATTACAGTGTTTACTCCATCTGTCCCTTTTTAAACAGGGAATAACAATTACAACCCTCCAGTCCCTTGTCATAACTCCCATAGCCAAGGAGGATTGAAAGGTTCTGGCCATTGCATCTGCTATTTCCACCTTTCCGTCCCTCAGCAACCCTCACACGTCCAATCCAGAACAGGTAAATGTTCTCCTTCATTGAGGTGCAAAAAGTGTTGGATTGAAAGAGGTTAACTGAACCTATTTGTTCAGTGACTGTAATTAATGCCTGTCTCCATGGATGCTACTTGTGTCACTGGATGGTTCCCCCTTCTATCAATAGAGGGACTTCTTTCAATGTGTCACCGCACAATAACAGCGGGAGTATCATCCGGGGCACTAACAGTGATCAGTGGCGACAGAGAGAGGGAGGGAATAGATCAGAATCTGAGAAAAATAGATTGGAATGTTCCAACAATGGATCATAATCTGAACAATAGATTGGAATGTTACAACAATGGGTCATAATCTGAGAACAATAGATTGGAATGTTACAACAATGGGTCAGAATCTGAGAACAATAGATTGGAATGTTACAACAATGGGTCAGAATCTGAGAACAATAGATTGGAATGTTACAACAATGGGTCAGAATCTGAGAACAATAGATTGGAATGTTACAACAATGGATCATAATCTGAACAATAGATTGGAATGTTACAACAATGGGTCAGAATCTGAGAACAATAGATTGGAATGTTACAACAATGGGTCAGAATCTGAGAACAATAGATTGGAATGTTACAACAATGGGTCAGAATCTGAGAACAATAGATTGGAATGTTACAACAATGGGTCAGAATCTGAGAACAATAGATTGGAATGTTACAACAATGGGTCAGAATCTGAGAACAATAGATTGGAATGTTACAACAATGGGTCAGAATCTGAGAACAATAGATTGGAATGTTACAACAATGGGTCAGAATCTGAGAACAATAGATTGGAATGTTACAACAATGGATCATAATCTGAACAATAGATTGGAATGTTACAACAATGGGTCAGAATCTGAGAACAATAGATTGGAATGTTACAACAATGGGTCAGAATCTGAGAACAATAGATTGGAATGTTACAACAATGGGTCAGAATCTGAGAACAATAGATTGGAATGTTACAACAATGGATCATAATCTGAACAATAGATTGGAATGTTACAACAATGGGTCAGAATCTGAGAACAATAGATTGGAATGTTACAACAATGGGTCAGAATCTGAGAACAATAGATTGGAATGTTACAACAATGGGTCAGAATCTGAGAACAATAGATTGAAATGTTACAACAATGGGTCAGAATCTGAGAACAATAGATTGAAATGTTACAACAATGGATCAGAATCTGAGAACAATAGATTGGAATGTTACAACAATGGGTCAGAATCTGAGAACAATAGATTGGAATGTTACAACAATGGGTCAGAATCTGAGAACAATAGATTGAAATGTTACAACAATGGGTCAGAATCTGAGAACAATAGATTGGAATGTTACAACAATGGGTCAGAATCTGAGAACAATAGATTGGAATGTTACAACAATGGGTCAGAATCTGAGAACAATAGATTGGAATGTTACAACAATGGGTCAGAATCTGAGAACAATAGATTGGAATGTTACAACAATGGGTCAGAATCTGAGAACAATAGATTGGAATGTTACAACAATGGGTCAGAATCTGAGAACAATAGATTGGAATATTTCAACAATGAACAAAGAACAGTGTTAGCGGGAATGAATCTAGGAGAATCACTCGACACTCAGGTCTGCTCCAATGTCAAACAGTTTATTTAGTTACGCCAGTGGGGAGCAGGTTACTGGGCTGTCCAGATGCCTCTCCACTGAACAAAGGAAAATCATCCATACTTATACATTTTCAAACAGTTACTCAGCCCATCCCGGCCGGACATGGTCCAATCACAACGATTATCGATTATATACATTGATTATTAGAGCCAATAGAAGCGGTTACTAGGCATAGAGGGGCTGCATGAACGGCCCATACACAGATAGGGGATTATTCATGATGTTTTCCATACCCCCTTATCTTCACCTCATTACCAGCCCAGACACAGATCGGGGATTACTCATGATGTTTTCACCTCGTTACAGGCTAGCTACTTTGTCAGCATTCCACAAAGGTTTCTGCTTTTCATTTTAATTAGCCTTTTGTTTGAGATTGGATTACTCAGCTCCTGTGGAATGTGGTCAGGTTAACTGAGCCCCATGGTGCTTTGAAACCTCCTCACTGTTCACTAATATTATATGTTACTGGTTACTCAAATAATATTTAAACATTATGATATTTATGGCAGGTACCTCTGTGCTTGGGAATACCCTACAACGAACAGGAACAGACAATCCGGCCCTCCGAGCCTGCGCCGATCTTGATGCCTGCCTAAACTAACACCTTCTGCACTCCCGGGGCCCATATCCCTCTCTTCCCTTCCTATTCATATATTTGTCAAGATGTCTCTTAAACGTCGCTATCGTATCTGCTTCCACCACCTCCCCTGGCAGCAAGTTCCAGGCACTCACCACCCTCAGTAAAAAACGTGCCTCGCACATCCCCTCTAAACTTTGCCCCTCGCACCTTAAACCTATGTCGCCTAGTAACTGACTCTTCCACCCTGGGAAAAAGCTTCTGACTATCCACTCTGTCCATTCCGCTCATAACTTTGTAAACCTCTATCATGTCGCACCTCCACCTCCGTCGTTCCAGTGAAAACAATCCGAGTTTTTCCAACCTCTCCTCATAGCTAATGCCCTCCAGACCAGGCAACATCCTGGAAAACCTCCTCTGTACCCTCTCCAAAGCCTCCACATCCTTCCATAGTGTGGCGACCAGAATTGCACGCAATATTCAAAGTGTGGCCTAACTAAGGTTCTGTACAGCTGCAACATGACTTGCCAATTTTTATACTCTATGCCCCGAACGATGAAGGCAAGCATGCCGTATGCCTTCTTGACTACCTTATCCACCTGCGTTGCCACTTTCAGTGACCTGTGGATCTGTACGCTCAGATATTTTTGCCTGTCAATACTCCTAAGGGTTCTGCCATTTAATGTATACCTCCCACCTGCATTAGACCTTCCAAAATGCATTACCTCACATTTGTCCGGATTAAACTCCATCTGCCATTTCTCCGCCCAAGTCACCAACCGATATATATCCTGCTGTATCCTCTGACAATCCTCATCATTATGGATGGAGAAAGTGAAGGCACATGGGGTCCAAGGTGTACCAGCTAGATGGATGAAGAACTGGCTGGGCAACAGGAGACAGAGTAGCAGTGGAAGGGAGTTTCTCAAAATGGAGACGTGTGACCAGTGGTGTTCCACAGGGATCTGTGCTGGGACCACTGTTGTTTGTGATATACATAAATGATTTGGAGGAAAGTATAGGTGGTTTGATTAGCAAGTTTGCAGACGACACTAAGATTGGTGGAGTAGCAGATAGTGAAGGGGACTGTCAGAGAATACAGCAGAATATAGATAGACTGGAGAGTTGGGCAGAGAAATGGCAGATGGACTTCAATCAGGGCAAATGCGAGGTGATGCATTTTGGAAGATCCAATTCAAGAGTGAACTATACAGTAAATGGAAATGTCCTGGGGAAAATTGATGTCCAGAGAGATTTGGGTGTTCAGGTCCATTGTTCCCTGAAGGTGGCAACGCAGGTCAATAGAGTGGTCAAGAAGGCATACGGCATGCTTTCCTTCATCGGACGGGGTATTGAGTACAAGGGTTCGCAGGTCATATTACAGTTGAATAGGACTTTGGTTCTGCCACATTTGGAATACTGCGTGCAGTTCTGGTCGCCACATTACCAAAAGGATGTAGATGCTTTGGAGAGGGTGCAGAGGAGGTTCACCAGGATGTTGCCTGGCATGGAGGGCGCTAGCTATGAAGAGAGGTTGAGTAGATTAGGATTATTTTCATTAGAAAGACGGAGGTTGAGGGGGGACCTGATTGAGGTGTACAAAATCATGAGAGGTATAGACAGGGCGGATATCAAGAAGCTTTTTCCCAGAGTGGGGGATTCAATTACAAGGGGACACGAGTTAAAAGTGAAAGGGGAAAAGTTTAGTGGGGATATGCGTGGAAAGATCTTTTCGCAGAGGGTGGTGGGTGCATGGAACGCACTGCCAGCGGAGGTGGTAGACTCGGGCACGATAGCGTCTTTTAAGATGTATCTAGACAGATACATGAATGGGCAGGAAGTAAAGAGATACAGACCCTTAGAAAATAGGCGACAGGTTTAGATAGAGGATTTGCGTAGGCTTGGAGGGCCGAAGGGCCTGTCCTGTGCTGTAATTTTCTTTGTTCTTTGTTCTCTTTGTTCTATTATCCGCAACACCACCAACCATTGTGTCGTCCGCAGACTTACTAATCAGACCAGCTACATTTTCCTCCAAATCATTTATATATACTACAAACATCAAATGTCCCAGCACTGATCCCTGTGGAACACCACGAGTCACATTCCTCCATTCAGAAAAACACCCATCCACTGTTACCCTCTGTCTTCTGTGACTGCGCCAGTTCTGTATCCATCTTGCCAACTCACCTCTGATCCAGTGTGACTTCACCTTTTGCACCAGTTTGCCATGAGGGACCTTGTCAAAGGCTTTACTGAAGTCCATGTAGACAACATCCACTGCCCTTCCTCCTTCAATTATCTTCGTCAATTCCTCAAAAAACTCAATCAAGTTAGTGAGACACGACCTCCCCTTCACAAAACCATGCTGTCTCTCGCTAATAAGTCCATTTGTTTCGAAATGGGAGTAAATCCTGTCCCGAAGAATCCTCTCCAATAATTTCCCTACCACTGACGTACGGCTCACCGACCTGTAATTTCTTGGATTATCTTAGCTACCCTGCTTAAAAAAAGGAACAAGATTGGCTATTCTCCAGTCCTCTGGGACCTCACCTGTAGCCAATGAGTATACAAAGATTTCTGTCAACGCCCCAGAAATGTCCTCCCTTGCCTCCTTCATTATTCTGGGGTAGATTCCTTCAGGCCCTGGGGACATATCTACGTTAATGTTTTCCAAGACGCCCAAAACCTCCTCCTTTAAGATATAGACATGACCCAGTCTATCTACACTCTCTTCCCTATTCTCATCATCCACCAAGTCCTTCTCTTGGGTGAATCCTGAGGCAAAGTATTCATTTAGTACCTCACCCATTTCCTCTGGCTCCACACATAGATTCCCTCCTCTGTCCTTGAGTGGGCCAACCCTTTCCCTGGTTACCCTCTTGTTCTTTATATACGTATTAAAAGCCTTGGGATTCTCCTTAATCCTGTTTGCCAATGACTTTTCATGACCACTTTTAGCCCTCCTGAGTCCTTGCTTAAGTTCCTTCCTACTTTCTTTATATTCCTCAAGGGCTTCCTCTGTTCCCAGCCTTCTCGCCCTTACAAATGCTTCCTTTTTGCTTTTAGACTAGGCTCACAATATCCCTCGTTATCCAAGGTTCCTGAAACTTGCCAAACTTATCCTTCATCCTCACAGGAACATGCCGGTCCTGGATTCTAATCAACTGACGTTTGAAAGACTCCCACATGTCAGATGTTGATTTAACCTCAAACAGCCGCCCCCAATCTAAATTCTTCACTTCCCGCCTAGTATTGTTATAATTAACCTTCCCCCGCACCTTCACCCGAGGACTACTCTTATCCTTATGCACAAGTACCTTAAAACTTATGGAATTATGATAACTGATCCCGAAATTCTCCCCGATGGTGACTTCGACCACCTGGCCAGGCTCTTTTCCCAATACCAGGTCCAGTACGATCCCATCCCTAGTTGGACTATCTCCATACTGTTTCAAGAAGCCCTCCTGAATGCCCCTTACAAATTCTGCCCCATCCAAGCCCCTAGCACTGAGTCAGTCCCAGTCAATATAGGGAAAGTTAAAATCACCCATCACAACAACCCTGTTACCTTTACACCTTTACAAAATCTGTCTACCTATCTGCTCCTCTATCGCCTGCTGGCTGTTCGGAGGCCTGTAGTAAACCCCCAACATCGTGAATGCACCCTTCCTATTCCTGAGCTGTAACCATATTGTCTCGCTGCATGTCCCCTCCGAGGTGTCCTCCCGCAGTACAGCTGTGATATTCTCTTTAACCAGTAATGCTACTCACCCACCCCTTTTACTTCCCCTCGATCCCGCCTGAAGCTTCTAAATCCCGGAACATGTAGCTACCAATCCTGTCCTTCCCTCAACCAAATCTCTGTAACAGCAACAAAATCATAGTTCCAAGTACTAATCCAAGATCTACGTCATTTGCCTTACCTGTTAAACTTCTTGCATTGAAACAAATGCACTTCAGACCACCAGTCCCGCTGTGCTCAGAAACATCTCCCTGCCTGCTCTTCCTCTCAGTCTTACTGGCCTTCCTCACTAGTTCCCCTCAGTTATTTCACTTGCTGACCTACAGCTCTGGTTCCCACCCCCCGCCGCACTAGTTTCAACCCTACCGAGTAACGCAGATTTGTTCCTCCACATCCTTCCCACCAGCTGGTGACCTATAGACAACACAGGGCAATGTAACTGCAACTTTTTTGCTCCTTCGCACCAGCCATTTAGATTCTATCCTTGATCCCCTGCCACCGCCACCCCTGCCCGGGACATTCTCTCTCTCTAGCACTATAATATTCTCCTTAATCAATACCACCACCCCTATTGCTATTCTTCCTTCTATCTTTCCAGAATACCTTGTATTCAGGAATATTTAACACCCAGTCCTGCCTTTCTTTGGGCCAGGTCTCTGTTATAGCCACAACACCATATTTCCACATGGCAATCTGCACTTGCTATAGAACATAGAACAGTATAGCACAGTACAGGCCCTTCGGCCCACGATGTTGTGCCGAACCGTTAACCTACTCTAAGATCAAACTAACTACCTACCCTTCATTCTACTATCATTCATGTACCTATCCAGGAGTCGCTTAAATGCCCCTAATGTATCTGCTTCTACTACCACCGCTGGCAGTGCATTTCACGCACCCACCACTCTCTGTGTAAAGAACCTACCTCTGACATCTCCCCGAAACCTTCCTCCAATCACCTTAAAATTATACCCCCTAGTGATGACCCTTTCCACCCTGGGAAAAAGTCTCTGACTATCCACTCTATCTATGCCTCTCATCATTTTGTACCCCTCTATCAAGTCACCTCTCATCCTTCTTCGCTCCAATGAGAAAAGACCTTGCTCCCTCAATCTTTCTTCGTAGGACAGGCCCTCCAGTCCAGGCAGCATCCTGGTAAATCTCCTCTGCACCCTCTCTAAAGCTTCCACATCCTTCCTATAATGAGGCGACCAGAACTGAACACAATATTCCAAGTGTGGTCGAACCAGGGCCTGATAGAGCTGCAGCATAACCTCGCGACTCTTAAACTCAATACCCCTGTTAATGAAAGCCAACACACCATGCGCCTTCTTAACAACCCTATCAACTTGGGTGGCAACTTTGAGCGATCTATGGACATGGAGCCCAAGATCCCTCTTTTCCTCCACACTACCAAGAATCCTGTCTTTAAGCCTGTATTCCGCATTCAAATTCGACCTTCCAAAATTAAGTCTTATTCACCACACTCCATGCTTTCACATACATGCACATTAACCTTCACGTAAATGTTATTACTTTCTCCCATTCTATGATCCCACCTAATAACATTCTGAACCCTGCTATAGTGCTGTCCAACTCTTCCCGTATTCTGTTCTCCTTGGAATTCCTCTCTGATGTTTACTCATGGTTCCCGTACCCTGCCAATTTAGTTTAAACCCTCTCCAATAGCACTAACAAATCGCCCCTCAAGGGAATTAGTCCCAGCTCTGTTCAGGTGTAAATCGACAAGCCTGTACAGATCCCACATTCTGCAGACCGGCTCCCAGTGTCCAGGAATCAAAACCTCCCAGCTCCTGCAGCATTCATCCAGCCACACATCCATCTGTACTCCACATCTATATCTGTACTCAATCGCATGGGGTACTGAGAGTAATCCTGCTTGCTAACTTTCCCAAAACCCTGAATTCTGAGTACAAGACAACCTCCCTCTTTCTGTCTCTGTCGTTGCTTCTGATGTGGACCACGACTGCTGACTGTTCACCCTCCACCTTCAGGATGCTCTGTAGCTGCTGGAGTGATATCCTTGACCCTGACACCAGGGAGGGAACACACCATCCTGGATACACATCTGCGGTTTCAGAAACCATTGACTACCGAATTTCCCATCACTATCAGTCTTCCCTGTAACCCCGCCCCCCCACCAGTACAGCTGAGATAGCCCTGGTACCATGGCCTTGCCTGTGGCTGCAGTCCTCAGATGAACCATCACTTTTCTCAGTATTGAATACTGGTTGGAGAATGAGATGCACTCAGGTGTCTCCTGTGCTACCTGCTGATTCTTCTTGACGTGCTCTCCTCAAATTACTCAGCCTCACATATACACTACATTGACATCCATGGTCCCACCATCTGCAGCTTGTACATCATCCCAGACAGCAGGATGAGGAGGAGGTGGGAGTTAAGAAGGGACATAAGGCAGGAACATAACATCTTCCTGAATACTCTCGGTGTTGCCGGATGCTACAAACTCTGTCACAGCCTGTCCCATGATGTGGAGAACCATCTCCTCCCTCAGGCTCAGGGGATGAAGGTATGCCTGGATCCCGCTGGTTCACTGCTGCTCCCTGTGATTAAGGGCCACCTTGCCCTGTACGAGGTAGGGGAAATGTCAGTGATTGTGTTGCACTGTGTTTGTGCGATGTGCCTGCCATAGCTGAATAGCTGGAGGTATGTGGAGGCAGTGAGAGGTGGGTGTGAAGCTGGTATCAGTGGAAGGTGTGAGGGTGAGGTGGAGTATGTGAATGTTAGGTGTGAGTCCTGAGTGTTAGGAACTGCTGATGAGTGAGTGATGAGGGTGTGGTACATTGAGCAGTGTGAGAGGTTGGTGATATTGGGGGTAGGAGATACCATGTGGAGATGAATTCACTGACAATGACCACCCGAGTGAGCTCATTAAACTTCTTCTGGCTCTGCTGCCAGGTCCTCGTGGCCAGACGTATTGCATTGACCTCCCTGACCACTTGATAATACTTTTCAAGTATTTGTTAAATTCTCTTTTGAAAGATATTATTGAATCTGCTTCCACCATGTTTTCAGGCAGTGAATCCCACATCCCAACAACTCGCTGTGCAAGAAAATTCTCCTCATTTCACCTCTGGTTCTTTGTCAATTACCTTCAATCTGTGTCTTATTCATACCGAACTTTCATACACTGGAAACATTTTCACACTAATTACCCTATCAAAACCCTTCATGATTTTGAATTCTATATGAAATCTCCTCTTACCCTTCACTGCTCGAAAGAGAACAATCCCAACTTTTCCAATCTCTCCATGTAACTGAATTCCCAGATCCCTGCGACCATTCGAGTAAATCAGCTCTGTATCTTCACTAAATCCTTGACATGTGGTGATCAGAATTGGACACAATTCACCAGCTGGGACCTTACCAATGATGTATAAAAATCAGCATTTCCTCCTGAATTTTATTACTCTGATTATTTTTTAGAATTAGAATTAGAACATTACAGCGCCGCACAGGCCCTTCGGCCCTCGATGTTGCGCCGACCTGTGAAACCATCTGACCTACACTATTCCATTTTCATCCATATGTCTATCCAATGACCACTTAAATGCCCTGAAAGTTGGCGAATCTACTACTGCTGCAGGCAGGGCGTTCCAAGCCCTTACTACTCTCTGAGTAAAGAAACTACCTCTCACATCTGTCCGATATCTATCACCCCTCAACTTGAAGCTATGTCCCCTCGTGTTTGCCATCACCATCCGAGGAAAAAGACGCTCACTATCCACCCTATCTAACCCTCTGATTATCTTATATGTCTCTATTAAGTCACCTCTCCTCCTCCTTCTCTCCAACGAAAACAACCTCAAGTCCCTCAGCTTTTCCTCATAAGACCTTCCCTCCATACCAGGCAACATCCTAGTAAATCTCCTCTGCACCCTTTCCATAGCTTCCACATCCTTCCTATAATGCGGTGACCTGAACTGCACGCAATACTCCAGGTGCGGTCTCACCAGAGTCTTGTACAGCTGCAGCATGACCTCGTGGCTCCGAAACTCGATCCCCCTACTAAGAAAAGATAACACACCATATGCCTTCTCTCTCTCTCGAACGCCAAGAACACTACATGTTACCTTCAAAGATCTGTGTGTGTACACCCCAGTTCTCTCTAACCCTGCACACAGTTTATAATGGTACCATTTAGTTTATATTGTTCCTCCACATACTTCCTACCCAAATGTCTCACTTCACACTTCACTGTGTTAAATGACATCTGCCATGTTCCTGCCCATTTTACCAGTCAGTCCCTGTCTTCCTGAAGTCTGTTTCTATCCTTCTCACTGTTTATTAACATTTCTGAGTTTCCTGCCATCTGAAAACTTTGACATTATCCCCTCTGTACACAAGCCCATTGCATTAACATACAGCAACAGTGATCCCAACAGTGACCCTGTGGGAACCCCACTGTGTACTTCCCTCCAGACCGAACAACAACCATTCTCCACCACTCTCTGCTTTCTGTCACATAGCTAATTTCCTGCAGGCTGCCATTGTAAATTTTTTAAAAACTTCCATTTATGTAGCGCCTTCATGACCACTGCATGTCCCAAAGCGATTTACAATCAATGAGTGCTTACTAAACCCTAGTCACTATTGTAATGTAGGAAAGATGGCAGAAGATTTCCGCACAGCAAGATCCCACAAACAGCAATGTGATAATCATCATATCTTTAACATCCACCTGGGAGGGCAGATGTTGGTTTAATGTTTCATTCGACAGACGGTACATCTGACAGTGCAATACTCCCACAGTAATGTCACTGCAGTGTCAGCCTTGATTCTTGTGATCAAGTCCTGCAGTGACACTTGATCCTAGAAGCTTGTGAGTGAAAGGGGAGAGAGATACAAACTGAGCCACTGCTGACATTGGTCCTTTAATCCTATGTGTTTCTAACTTGGTAACACTGCTGTTATGTGGTACTTTATCAAACGCCTGTTTAAAGGATAGGAATATTAGTAAAGTAGAGGCAAGAACAATCATAGAAACGTAGAATAGCATTGCACTGAAGAAGGCCATTCGGTCCAACATGTCAGTGCTGGCCCTTTTGAAGATCTTCCAGTTAGTCCCACACCCTGGCTCTTTTTTATATTCATTCATGGGATTTGGGCGTCACTGGCTTGGCCAGCATTTATTGCCCTTGTTGCCCTTGAGAAGGTGGTGGTGAGCTGCCTTCTTCAACCGCTACAGTCCATTTGGAGTAGGTAGACCCACAGTGCTGTTAGGAAGGGATTTTGACCCAGCGACAGTGAAGGAAGGGCGATATTGTTCCAAGTCAGGATAGTGTGTGACTTGAAAGGGAACTTGAAGGTGGTGATGTTCCCATGTATTTGCTGCCCTTGTCCTTCTAGTTGGTAGAGGTCGCGGCTTTGGAAGGTGCTGTCAAAGGAGCCTTGGTGCATTGCTGCTGTGCATCTTGTCGATGGTACACTCTTCTGCTACTGTGCGTCTGTAGTGAAGGGAGTGAATGTTTGTAGATGGGGTGGCAATCAAGCGGACCGCTTTGTCCTGGATGGTGTCGAGCTCCTTGAGTGTTGTTGGAGCTGCACCCATTCAGGCGAGTGGAGAGTATTCCAGCACACCCCTGACTTGTACCTTGTAGATGGTGGACAGGCTTTGGAGAATCAGGAGGTGAGTTACTCGCATCAGGATTCCGAACCTCTGACATGCTCTTGTAGCCACGTTATTTATATGTCTACTCCAGTTCAGTTTCTGGTCAATGGTAGCCCCTAGGATGTTGATAGTGGGGCATTCAGCGATGGTAATGCCATTGAATATCAAGGGGAGATGGTTAGATTCTCTCTCGTTGGAGATGGTCATTGCCTGGCACCTGTGTGGCACGAATGTTACTTGCCACTTATCAGCCCAAGCCTGGATATTGTCCAGGTCTTGCTGCATTTCTACATGGACTGCTTCAGTATCTGAGGAGTCACGAATGGTGCTGAACATTGTGCAATCATCAGCGAACATCCCCACTTCTGACTTATTATTGAAGGTAGGTCATTGATGAAGCAGCTGAAGATGGTTGGGCCCAGAACATTACCCTGAGGAACTCCTGCAGTGATGTCCTGGAGCTCAGATGATTGACCTCCAACAACCACAACCATCTTCCTTTGCACTAGGTATGACTCCAGCCAGCGGAGGGTTTGAGATAATGAGGTAATAAGATCAGGAGCTGAGTGGCTCGAGCGGAACCTAAACTGAGCTTCACTGAGCAGGTTATTGCTAAGCAAGTGCTGTTTGATAGCACTGCTGATGACACCTTCCATCACTTTACTGATGATTGCGAGGAGGCTGATGGGGCGGTAATTGGCCGGGTTGGACGTGTCCTGCTTTTTGTCTACAGGACATACCTGGGCAAGTTTCCACATTGCCGGGTAGATGCCAGTGTTGTAGCTGTACTGGAACAGCTTGGCTAGGGGCGCGGCAAGTTCTGGAGCACAGGTCTTCAGTACTATTGCCGGAATATTGGCAGGGCCCACAGCCTTTGCAGTATCCAATGCCTTCAGTCGTATCTTGATATCACGTGGAGTGAATCGAACCCTGAGAAACAGTACTGTATACTCCCCTCCACCTCCAGTCTGAACAATGACTGTTCATCACTTCTCTCTGCTTTCTGTCCCTGAGTCACTGTCATATCCACACCATCACTGTCACATTAATACATGTCTTCCATTTCTGATAACAAGTCTATGAAATCTCATTTGATCACAGGCCTTTTGAAAGTCTATATACATAAATTGATATACACGAGTAGGGGCGGAACATGTTGGTATGGTCCTTAATGAATACTTTGTATCTGTCTTCACAAAAGGGGGGCGCGATGCAGATATTGTGATTGAGGAGGAGGAGTGTGAATATACATAGGGAGAGAGGAAGAATTAATGGGATTAGCATCCTTGAAAGTTGATCCATCACCAGGGCCAGTTGAAATGTATCCTCGGCTGCTAAAAGAGGTGAGAAAGGAAATAGCAGAGGGTCTGACCATCATTTTCCAGTCCGCACTGGATACAGTGTAGTGCCAGAGGATTGGTGAACTGTTAAAATAGTACCTCTTTAAAAAGGGAGCAAGGGATAGACCGAATGATTTCAGGCCAGTCAGTGTAACCTCAGTAGTGGGCACATTATTGGAATCTATTCTGAGGCAGGATCACGTGTCACTTAGAAAGTCACAGGTTCGTCACGGATAGTGAGCATGGATTTGATAAGGGATGATATTGTTTGACCAAATTGATTGAATTTTTTGAAGAAGTAGCAAGGATGATAGATGAGGGTAGTGCAGTTGATATGGTCTGCATGGATTTTGACAAGGCTTTTGTCAAGATCCCATGTGGCATACTAGTTAAAAAAATAAAATCCCATGGAATCCAGGGAAATTCAGCAAGCTGGATACAAAATTGTCTCAGTGACAGGAAACAAAGGGTGATTGTTGATGGGTGATTTACTGACTTGAGGTCTGTTTCCAGTGGCGTTCCACAGGGCTCAGCACTGGGTCGCCTGCTTTTTGTAGTATATATTAACGATTTGAACGTAAATGTAGGGGGCATGATCAAGATGTTTGCAGATGGTACACAGATTGGTCTTGCAGTAGATAGCGAGGAGGATAGCTGTATGCTGCAGGAAGATATTGATGAGAGAAAAGTGACAAATGGAATTCAACCTGGATAAGTGTAAGGTGATGCAATTGAGGAGGTCAAACAAGGCAAAGGGATAGACAATTAATAGGAAAATACTGAGAAGTGCAGAGGAAGTGAGGGACCTTGGAGTCAATGTCCACTGATCCCTGAAGTTAGCAGGTCAGGTCGATAAGGTGGTTAAGAAGGCATATGGAATCCTTTCCTTTATTAGCTGAGGTATAGAATACAAGAGCAGGGAGGTTATGCTGGAACTGTATAAATCATTGGTTAGGTCACAACCTGAGTACTCTGCAGTTCTGGTCACCTCATTCACAAAGGATATAATTTCACGAGAGAGGGTATGGAGGAGATTTATGAGGATGTTGCCCGGACTGTAAAAATGCAGCTATGAATTAAGATTAGATAGGCTGGGGTTGTTCTACTTGGAAGAGAGGAGTTGAGGGGAGATCTGATTGAAATGAGCATAATTTTGTGTGGTCTGGATAGAGTGGAGGTGAAGAGTCTATTCACCTTAGCAGAGAGATCAGTGAATAGGGGGCAGTGACTTAAAGTGCTTGGTAGAAGGATTAGCGGGGAGTTGAGGAAAAACTTGTTCACCCAAAAATACAAAATTGGCTCAGTGGCAGGAAACAAAGGGTAATTGTTATAATAAAAGCAAAATACTGCGGATGCTGGAAACCTGAAGTAAAAACAAGAAATGCTGGAAATACTCAGCAGGTCTGGCAGCATATGTGGAGGGAGAAGCAGAGATAATGTTTCAGGTCAGTGAAGGAGGGTCACTGACCTGTAACGCTAACTCTGCTTCTCTCTCCACAGATGCTGCCAGACCTGCTGAGTATTTCCAGCATTTCTTATTTTTATGAAAGTGTAATTGTTGACGGGTATTTTACTGACCGGAGGACTGCTTCCGTTGGCATTCCACAGGGTTCAGTCCTGGGTCCCCTGTTTTTAGTGAAGTTCTAGAACTTACTGCCTGTAAGGATAGTTGAGGCAGAATACCTGCACTCATTCAAAAGGAGTCTGGATGTTCAACTCAAGTACCATAATCTTCAGGGCTATGGATCAAATGCTGGAATGTGGGATGTGAATAGGTGGATCATGTATCGGCCGGCACAGACACAATGGGCCAAGTGGCCTCTTTCTGTGTCTTAAACTTTTTATGATTATATTACATGAAACACGCTTTCCTCAGTAACACTCACAGTTATGTCCTGAACGAACTCGATCAAGATTATCAGAAATGATTTTCCATTAACCTATCCATGCTACTTGTCATTTATTAACCCATGTTTTTACAAGCAAGATATATGTTTGTGCTGGGTTATGACCTCTAGAATTTTCCAACCACCAACGTTAGACTGATAGTAACAGGGTTTATCCAATCTCTACTTTTTTAAACAGTGTAACATTTACCCTGCAGTCCTCTGGCATCACTCCCATATCCAAGGAGGATTGAAATATTCTGTCCAGTGCCTCTGTTATTTTCACCATTCCTTCCCTCTGTAACTATCATACATCCCATCCAGACTGGATAAATGTTCTACTTTACTGCGATACAAAATATGTTGGATTGAAAGGTGTTAACTGAACCTGTTTGTTCAGTGACTGTAATTAATGTCAGTCTCCATGGACCCTAATGGTGTCACTGGAGGGTTTCCCTCTTCTATTAAGAAGGGACTCCTTTCAATGTGTTATCCGATAGTGTCAGTGGGCGCATCAACCCCGGCACTAACAGAGATCAGCGGCTGCAGACAGAGGGAGAGGATAGATCAGAATCTGAACAATAGATTGGAATGTTACAACAATGGGTCAGAATCTGAAAACAATAGATTGGAATGTTACAACAATGGACAGGAGTTTATCCGATTGGTTTGGCCTGGTTACTGCAGATTATTATTGGATAACATTAGAATGGCGGATCTTTTATGCTCTGAATATGATTCAATGTATTTACTATCCCATCCTCGCTATTATTGGTGTCCCTGGTAAGTCTCTGTATCCAACTATTGGATTCATAAACCATATTTCACTGATTTAGTGTTCTTGTCATTTAAATCGTGAGAAGACTGAAACCATTATCTTCAGTTTCTGTCACAAACTCCATTCCCTGTCCATGATCTACATCCCCCTTGCTGGCCATTGTCTGAGGTGGAACCAGGAAGTTTACAACCTCTGGTATCTATTTAATGCTGAGCTGAGTTCATCCCCATATTCTCTCCATCCCCAACCCTGCCAATTGTTATGGCCAGGTGAGGAGGGGTCAAAGTCGCTCGGCTTTATTTGATCACAAGAGTGTTTGTCCTTTATAAACGGTGAATATGCTTAACGTCTCAGTGAGTGTTTTACATTTTCCCTTTCGTATGATGATGAAGGAATTGATTGGACAGGTTCTCTTGAGTTTAAACATGAAAGAGGTGAGTTTATTATACTTAACAATATAAACCCTATCTAAATAAAATCATTAAAATAAATAGAACACATTTATGCGCACACTCACACAGGAATCACACAGAAATACATTACAGAGTGAGAAGTAAATTTGTGGTTGGATTGGAGTCCAGAATAAATATATTTTTTTAAACTCATTCTGTGAGGTTTGACCATTCCGTCGTCTTCCTGCAGAAGTTGTATCCTTGAAGTCTTTTTCTGGTCAATGTGCAGTTTGTGGCTGGTCCACATGGCTCTGGGAATTCTTTGAGGCACACTTGTAGGTGGCTTTCTTCCCCTGGTTACTCTGTCTGTAGCAATCTGTAGGCTTGGAGGGCCCATATTCGCATGTGGTTTTCAAATTTGTGATGTTATGTGGAGAGGGAGATGGAGAGAAAGGGAGGGGTGTGGGGGGAACACAGCCCTCCTGCTTCAGCTCATTTTGAATCACTGACTTGTCTGTTTTTGTCCAGGGAAAACTCTCAGCTTTCGCAGGGATAGACAGTCTCCAGTCTGACTCAGTGTATTCGCTGGACTGTTACAATGAGATTCAAGGTTAGGACCTTCTATCTCCCCAGGGCTCAGGATACCAGTATTTACTCTTGGAGGAGTTTGCTCTTTCAAAGTCAATGTGTCAGGATGGCCTTGTATGCCGTGTTCATGAATATAATCTCAGGTAATTCAATCACTGGAGTAAGCCAATGATTTGGGTCCAGGCTCATCAGACATATGTCTCCTGTTGTAGGCTTTAGAATGTGAAAAGGTGTGTCAGATGCCAATTGCGGTGGCCATCTTGGCTGCCAGTTTTTTCAAGGATAACGGCAAGATTTTTTTTCTATTTAAGGTTTACTGTAAGTTTCCAAACTATGAATTAAATTTTATAATTTGGCATATTGTGTGATCTTGATACCGCCACAGCACACGTGGAAAAAAATCTGATAACAAGAACATTTCATTGCAGGATTGTGGGAATAAAAAGAAGAAAGCACACATTCATTCTCAATAATCACTTCCCAAACTGACATATTAATCTTCGAGTTACTGCAGCTGACATTGTCTGTTAAAGTTGTACTGATTTAATGTTTTGGTGTTTTGTCTGGGATGGTTATGTGTCGGATTCGACCCTGGACATTGCATCAGCGATTCCATTGTATCTTTTTTTCTCTCCTGCAGTGAAGCTTAAACCATTCAGGTTCCTTCACCTTGATAATCTTTCTCCCTAAACCGACAGTGTGTAATAAATTGTTTTTTTTTTAGCCCCTGTGAGGTGTCTGAGATTTCCTCTGGGCCTTTGTTCTTGCTGAGTTCGGCTTTGAAATTGGTGGGTTTGATTAGATTTGGGTTTGGGACCTGATCATTGGGTTCCTCAGTGCGTAGATCCACACTGACCTTACTTTTAGCTTTCTGGTGAGGTACACAAGTGCTGTTCACTTTAGGGTATTTTCCCTTCCCTTTTCCCCCTACTATGGGGACACTCATTTCTCTAACCAGCCCCATGTCCTCTGGGATTTTATGGCTCGCAGGTGGCTGTCCATCTTTCACTGCACTCTCCTGCGACACCTCGACTCGGTGACGCATCTCCCTCACTATTGGCTTGCCTTTTTGGGAACTTTCTTTTGTCATTGCATGTTTCTGTAAATGCTGTTAGCAGACTTTTTAGGTTGCCTCATTGACCTGCATTTAAGAAGGAGAGTGTGTGGTCTAATTTATCTAACATTTCAGGGTTGGCTAATCGGAGAGCAGGTGATTCCAGTTGGGAATCCTCCTGGCCCTCCTCTAACCTGTCCTCACTGTCCTTTTCAATCCTTCCCTCCTGACAGTCTGCCAGATCTATACTTGTCTGTCCCCTCCACAGCCTTTGTTTTTTGCCTTTGGTCTGGGGGGGTCATTTAAATAATTTACCTGGCTGTTCCTTTTGCCACTCGATATGGAACTCTGGACTGGGATTTCAGGGATTCACCCTGCAGTGGGAATAGTAACAATACATGATCGCTGGGATGAAATGTTCTGACCTTGGAATTTTGCTTGATTACATTTTCATAGCTGCCTGGGAGGTCCTTAGGTGTTCCTGAGCCATTACACAGGCACTCATGAGCCGCTCCCAGAGCATGGAGATGTAGTCTAACATGGAAGACTCATCCCTGTGTCCCAAAAACGTCTCCTTGATTAGTTTAAGAGGAGCTCTCACCTCATGTCCATAACGTAATTCAAAGAGACTAAAGTCAGTGGACTCAATGGATATTTTCCTGGTAACCAACAGGTGAAATGCCATCCCTTTGTCCCAGTCATGGGGTTACTCATAGCAGTATGGCCTGATCATTGTCTTTAGGGTCTGGTGGTACTGCTCCAAAGCCCCTTGTGACTGTGGGTGGTAGGCTTTAGCTGGGTTATGTCTAGAATACCCATGACCTTTTCAAAAATACTGGACGTAAAATGTGTGCCCTGATCCATCTGAATCTCAGCAGGCTGCCCATAACGGGTTAGCCCCTCCACCACTACCTTGGCAGAGATAGTTCTTCGGGGGAATGGCTTCTGGGAATCGGGTCACCACATCCATAATGGTGAGAAGATACTGGTAATCCCGTTTTGTTTTCAGCAGGTGTCCCACATAATCCACCAGCATTCTGCTGAAGGGTTCCACAAAATCTGGTATGGCTATTAGGGTGAAGGTTTCATTGCAGGTTGGGGCTTCCCCACAACATGGCAGGTGTGACCAGTTGTACAGAACTCCACCACATCTTTGTGCAGTTGTGGTCAGTCAAAATGCTGTCTTATGTGGGCTTTAAATTTTCATACATCAACATGTCCAGTCATTGGAAGTTCGTGGGACATTGATATTTCTTTAAGGGACCTCAGCGGCACCACTATCTGGTGAAGTACTGTCCACTCTTCATCCGCAGGTTTGTAAGGAGGTCTCCACTTCCTCACCAGCACCTCAATCTTTAAATAGTAACACTCTGCAACTCCCTCTGCTTCAGTTTTGGTTTGGACGGTCTGTGCTATATTTTAACACTGGGTCGAGTTGTTGTGCCTCAACTAAGGAAGATCTGTTTAACACATCCTTTGTGTTCTCTACCTTCCCAAAGAAGTTTTCAGACAACCAGACAGTAGGGTCATCCATCTCCAGTGTCAGTTCAGCCGCCTCTGATGGGGGTTGTTTAGCCATGGACCGAGTCACCACAGAATCAGGGCGAATGCCAGGGACCTTCTCCTGTAACTGCTCTGTGTCACTGATCTCTTGTGGTCTCTCCAGAACTTTTGCGGAAGCTGCCACCTTTTCCCTGCCAGTTCAATACCCAGGAGCAGGTCCCCATGGCTACTGGTCCTGAAAATAGGTCGCACTCCAAGTGCACCCAATATAAAGGTATGGACATATACTGTCTTCCAATACCATTCGCTAACACTCCTGCATTCACTGCACTCCCCGAGAAAGGTCATGCCTTTTCCCAGCAGAAGGGATTGGTTGGCCCCTTTAGCCCTCAGTATGCCTCGGGCTTGCTTACCTCACTGAAGGGGTATGGGGTCACTTTTCCCTTGGATTCAAAATCCTAGTAACGCTCAAGGATTTTGTTAAGTTTTCCCCACCCTCTGTGGTAGTGTTACTGTGTCTGACTGTTACAGTTAAAGGCACAGCCTGACCTTCTGTGAATTCCATCAGGGCCCGTTTTCCTGCACTTATCTGGTGGATCCTGAGTAATCCTACTGGTTTTCCCCAGCACTTACAGCATTCAACTCGATGGTGACCTGCCTTACTGCAGTGGAAACACACAGATCATCGGCTCTTACTCCTGCTCTCAGTACCGTCTTATTTGGCCTGAGCGTGGACCCCAGGGTGTCCAGATTTTCCTCCTTGCCCGTGGCTGCTCAGGCTCTTATCACCCTCCCACCTTTTATTCCCGGGTCTTTGGGATGACTAGGGAATGCATTCCCTTTGGGGTTAAGGCCTTGTGCACATGGAAAAAAATCTTCATCCAGAATTGCAACCTTCCTGGCTCTTCGAACCTTTTTTTCCTTTGCGTGGGTTTTAATGGGAGCGGGAGCGAGTTTTTGAACTCCTCGAGAAGGATCACCACTCTGAGGTTTACATATGTGGGCTGTATCCCGATTTTCCGTATCCACTAGTCAGAGGCAAACAAAAAACGGTCTGTAAAATCTTCTATAGTTACGTAAAAAGGAAACATTTGGGTAAGACATGTATGTGTCTATTACAGGCAGAGTCAGGGGAATTTATAATGGGGAATCGAGAAATCGCAGAGAAGCTGAATGATCACTTTGTGTCTGTCTTCACTGAGAAAGATACAAGAAATCTCCCAGAATTAGAGATCCAAGGGATGAGGGGGAATGAGGAGGTGATGCAAATTAATATCAGTAAGAAGTTTGTGTTGGAGAAATTAATGGGGTTGAAGGTTGATAAATCCTCAGGACCTGATATTCTAAATTCCAGAGTGTTGGCAGAGGTAGCTATGGAGACAGTGGGTTCATGGGTGATCACCTTCTGGAACGGTTCCAGCACATTGGAAGGTCGCAAATGTCACCCCACGATTTAAGAAGGGTGGGAGAGAGAAAATGGTAGACTCTATCATAAAGGATGTGATAAATGGATAATTGGATAATAATGATCTGATTGGACATAGTCAACATGGATTTATGAATTGGAAATCATGTTTGATGAACCTGTTGTAGTTTTTTGAGGATAGTAGTAACAGAATTGATAAAGTGGAGTCGGTGGATGTAGTATATTTGGATTTTCAGATGGAATTTTGATAAAGTCCCCCACAGGAGGTTGGTTAGTAAAATTAAAGCACATGGGATCGGACGTAATATACTGGCATGGATTAAGCATTGGTTAACAAGCATAAAACAGAGAGTAGGAATAAATGGGTTATTCTCACTTTGGCAGGCTGTGACTAGTGGGGTAAGTAAAAAGGAAACATTTGGGTAAGTACTTGGGCCCCATCTGTTCACAATATGTATCATTTATTTAGATGTGGAGACCAGAGTAATATTCCCAAGTTTGCAGATGATACTAAAAGATGTGGGAATGTATGTGCTGTGGGGAAGGTGCAAAGTGGCTTCAAGGGCATTTGGACAGACTTCGTGGGAGGGCAAGAACGTGGCAGATGGAATATAATGTGGAAAATATGAGGTTATCCACTTTGGAAGGTGGAATAGATGTGCAGGGTATTTCTTGAATTGTAAGACATTAGAAAGTGTAGATGTGCAAAGGGATCTGGGTGTCCTTGTCAATAAATCACTGAAAGCTGACATGCAGGGACAGCAAGCACTTAAGAAGGCTAATGGTATGTTAGCCTTTATCACAAGAGAATTAGAGTACAGGAGTAGTGAAGTCTTACTTCAATTGTATGGAACCTTGTGAGACCACACCTGGAGTACTGTGTGCAGCTTTGCTCCCCTTACTTTAGGAAGTATATTATTGCCATAGGGGGAGTGCAACGAAGATTCACTAGACTTGTTCCTGGGATGGCAGGACTGTCCTATGAAGAGATTGGGAAAACTGGGCCTGGATTCTCCAGAATTTTGAATTGAAAATGTGAATCTTTGGAATTATCTACCCCAGAGGGCTGTGGAAGCTCAGTCATTCAGTATGTTTGAAGCAGAGATTGACAGATTTCTAAATACAAATGACATAAAGGGATATGGGTATAGTGTGGTAAAAAGGAATTGAAATAGATGATAACCCGTGATCGTTTTGAATGGCGGGGCAGACTAGATGGGCTGAATGGCCTACTCTTGCTCCTCTGTTCCGAAGCTGCTTAACTCTTTCAAACTGGAGGCAAGTTCGCTCAGGCTACTTTCGTAGTGTTCCGAATTTTTGGTGGTACGTTTCTGATACTATCTCATATGCACCCTGGATAACACTTTAATTCATTTCATAATCTGATGAACTTTCATCTGGCAACAGTGAATAAACCTCATGGGCTTTTCCTGTTACTTTGCTTTATAAAAACAGTGTCCAGCTCTCTGCCGCCATTTCAGCTGCTTTGCAAGTTTTTCAAAAGTGATGAAAAATTCTGCCACATGCTCCTCATTGACCTTTAGAATGAACTGGGGTAACTTTAAGAACTCAGCACATGGTCCTGAGCTATGGGCAGCTCCCTCACTAGCTGTGCCTTCACTGGGTGTACTGGGTCTTCCTCTAGTTGATTGAGCCGCCTTAACTCCCTTTCCTCCTTCTCCTTCTGTTGCACTCTTACTTTTTCCCTTTCTTGACACCCACTCTGCTCTTTCTCGTTCTCTCTGGATTTCCAATTCTAGTCTCTTCTGTTCTAGCTTTACCTTAGCTAACATTACTCTATCTGTTAGTGATTCTAACTCTGTCTGAGTCTTCAGCTTCAAGTGAAAAATGATTGGCCACAGGTCTTAAAATTTCGGGTTTCCTAGCTTTTGGACGGAGAGTAATCCCTAACTATGCAGCAACATTACTCAACTTTTCAACAGAGAGCGATTTTAACCTGTACCGAGTTACTTCACTCTGTATGTAACTCGTTTATGCCAATGTAACTCCTTTATTCAGACATGGAGGGAGACAGAAGGCAGGAAAAATTATGAGGCGCATAGATAGAGTAGAGAAGAAGAAACTTTTCCCTTAGCACAGGTGTCAGTAACCGGGGGCCATTGATTTAAGATAAGGGGCAAGTGGTTTAGAGGAGATTTGAGGAAAAAGAAAATTTCACTCGGATGGCGGCTAGAATCTGGAACACACTACCTGTAATGATGGTAGAGGCAAGAACCCTCACAACATTTAAGAAGTATTTAGATCAGCATTTGATATGCCATAGCATACAAGGTTATGGGCCAAGTGCTGGAAAAGGGGATTAGAATGGACAGGCTTGATGGCTGGCACAGACAGCGTGGGGTGAAGGGACTGTTTCTGTGCTGTAAAACTCTGTGCATCTATGACACTTCCAATTTCTCATTTGTTGTTGCGTTATGATCACGAGAACCGCCAGATTTCTGTTACAGCCAGGTGAGGAGGGGTCCCAGGCTCTCCTCTTGTCCTATCTTTTATTTCACTGCAGCGGGGCTTAGTCCTTTTTAGCAGTGGACATGCTGACCATCTCAGTGAGCATTTTACCTTTCACCTTTGTTGTGATCGTGAAAGAACCAATCAGACAGGTTTTCTTGAGTTTAATCAAGAGGTTCCAGAAGCTGGCCGAGCGCGTCTACTCTGAGGCACAATGTGGCTTTCGTGCAGAGAGATCGACCGTTGACATGCTGTTCTCCCTTCGTCAGATACAGGAGAAATGCCGTGAACAACAGATGCCCCTCTACATTGCTTTCATTGATCTCACCAAAGCCTTTGACCTCATCAGCAGACGTGGTCTCTTCAGACTACTAGAAAAGATTGGATGCCCACCAAAGCTACTAAGTATCATCACCTCATTCCACGACAATATGAAAGGCACAATTCAACATGGTGTCTCCTCATCAGAGCCCTTTCCTATCCTGAGTGGCGTGAAACAGGGCTGTGTTCTCGCACCCACATTTTTTGGGATTTTCTTCTCCCTGCTGCTTTCACATGCGTTCAAGTCCTCGGAAGAAGGAATTTTCCTCCACACAAGATCAGGGGCAGGTTGTTCAACCTTGCCCGTCTAAGAGTGAAGTCCAAAGTACGGAAAGTCCTCATCAGGGAACTCCTCTTTGCTGACGATGCTGCTTTAACATCTCACACTGAAGAGTGCCTCCAGAGTCTCATCGACAGGTTTGCGGCTGCATGCAATGAATTTGGCCGAACCATCAGCCTCAAGAAAACGAACATCTTTGGGCAGGTCGTCAGAAATGCTCCATCCATCAATATTAGCGACCACGCTCTGGAAGTGGTTCAAGGGTTCACCTACCTAGGCTCAACTATCACCAGTAACCTGTCTCGAGATGCAGAAATCAACAAGCGCATGGGAAAGGCTTCCACTGCTATGTCCAGACTGGCCAAGAGAGTGTGGGAAAATGGCGCACTGACACGGAACACAAAAGTCCGAGTGTATCAGGCCTGTGTCCTCAGTGCCTTGCTCGATGGCAGCGAGGCTTGGAGAACGTATGTCAGCCAAGAGCGACGTCTCAATTCATTCCACCTTCACTGCCTCCGGAGAATCCTTGGCATCAGGAGACAGGACAGGTATCTCCAACACAGAAGTCCTCGAGGCGGCCAACATCCCCAGCTTATACACACTACTGAGTCAGCGGCGCTTGAGATAGCTTGGCCATGTGAGCCGCATGACAGATGGCAGGATCCCCAAAGACACATTGTGCAGCGAGCTCGCCACTGGTATCAGACCCATCGGCCGTCCATGTCTCCGCTTTAAAGACGTCTGCAAACGCGATATGAAATCCTGTGACATTGATCACAAGTCGTGGGAGTCAGTTTCCAGCGTCCGCCAGAGCTGGCGGGCAGCCATAAAGGCGGGGCTAAAGTGTGGCGAGTCGAAGAAACTTAGCAGTTGGCAGGAAAAAATAGAGGTGCAAGGGAAGAGCCAACTGTATAACAGCCCCGACAATCAAATTTTCCTGCAGCACCTGTGGAAGAGCCTGTCACTCTAGAATTGGCCTTTTTAGCCTCTCCAGGCGTTGCTCCACACACCACTGACCACCTCCAGTCTCTCGAGATAAGGAGGCAAAAGAAGAAGAATCAAGAGGTGAGTTTATTATACTTAAAAATCTAAACTGAATCTAAATAAAATAATAAACATGCACACACACACACACACAGACACACACACAGACAAACAAATCACACACAAATAAATTATAGAGTGAGAACTAAATTTCTATTCGGATTAGAGTCCAGAATAAATTAAAAATAAACAAAATCTGTGAGATTGGGTAATTCTGTGGTCTGTCCCTTTGCTTCCCTTATTTATAAGTGTCATGTCATCTGCAAGGGTTTAAATTATGTTGTCTACATATAAGTATATGTCACTTGTATATTTATCTATATGTCAGGAAGAGCACTGGTTTTAATACTGACCCCTGAGAAACAGCACTGTATACTCCCCCTCCCCCAGTCTGAACAATGTCTTTTCACCACTTCTCTCTGCTTTCTGTCCCTGAGTCAGTGTCATATCCGCACTATCACATTAATCCATATGTTACATTTTTCATAACAAGTCGATGAAATGTCATTTGATCACAGGCCTTTTGATAGTCCAGATACATAACAGGAAACACAATATCCTCATCAACACTCACAGTTCGGTCATCAACAAACTTGATCAAGATTATCAGACTTGATTTTCCATTAACCTATCCATACTGTTTATCATTTAATATCACATGTTTTACCGAGAATGATATATTTTTGTACTGGGTCACGGCCTCTAGAAATTTCCAACCACCGACTTTAGACTGACTGGTCAGTCGTTATAGGGTTTATCTAATGTCTCCTTATTTAAACAGCTTGTAACATTTACAACCCTCCAGTCCTTTGACATCACTCCCAGATCCAAAGAGGATTGAAAGCTTCTGGCCATTGCCTCTGCTATTTCCACATTCCTTCCCTCAACAAACCTCATATATCCCATCTGGACTGGGTAAATCTTCGACACTATTGTGGTGTAAAAAGTGTTGGATTGAAAGGTGTTAACTGAACCTGTTTGTTCATTGACTGTAATTAACGTCAGTCCTCAAGGACCCTAATTGTGTCACTGGAGGGTTTTCCTCTTCAATTAAGAAGGGACTCCTTTCAATGTGCTGGCTCATAGTGTCAGTGGGAGCATCACCCCCAGCACGAACAGAGATCAGTGGCTCCAGAGAGCGAGAGAGGAGAGATCAGAATCTGAGAACAATAGATTGGAATATTACAGTAATGGGTCAGAATCTGAGAACAATAGATTGGAATGTTACAACAGTGGGTCAGAATCTGAGAACTATAGATTGGAATGTTACAACAGTGGGTCAGAATCTGAGAACTATAGATTGGAATATTACAACAGTGGGTCAGAATCTGAGAACTATAGATTGGAATGTTACAACAGTGGGTCAGAATCTGAGAACTATAGATTGGAATATTACAACAGTGGGTCAGAATCTGAGGACAGTAGATTGGAATGTTAAAACAATGGACAGCAGGAGTTTCTCCTATTGGTTTAGCCCATTACTGCGGATTATTTTTGGATAACATTAGATTTGCGGATCTGTTATGCTCTGAAGATGATTCAAACGATTTACTATCCCATCCTCGCTATTATTGGTGTCCCTGGTAAGTCACTGTATCCAACTATTAGATCTATAAGTCATATTTCACTGATTTAGTGTTCTTGTCATGTAAATCTTGGGAAGACTTAAAGCCACAGTCTTCAGTCTCTATCTCATGTTCCACTCTGCATCCACTTTCCGCATTCCCCTCCCTACCCAATGTCTGAGGCTGAAACAGACGGTTGGAACCTCTATATTTCTACCTGAGCTGAGTTCATTGCCATATTCCGCCTATTACCAACCCTACCTATTAAAACCTCTGTGATATCACCCATCACCACCTCTGCCCATCTGCTAATAATCCCTCATCTGTGCCGTTGTTAAACCCACACTTAACTATTCCAATTCTATCCTGATCACCCTCCCAGTTATCAACCTCCATAAACCACAGCCCATTGTGGTCTCTGCTGCCTACATCCTAATTCACACCAAATCCCGATCACCCATTACCCCTGTGCTCACTGATCTACATTGGCTCCTGGTCTGGCAGCACCTTAATTTTAATATTCTCTTCTTGTGTTTGAATCCCTCCATGGCCTCACCCCTCCAATTAGTCCCATTTCCCTTCCATGTCACATATTCTTGTAAATCTTATGCCTTCAAGTCTTTTTCCAATTCCCTTTCAGAAGTGAGCTGTTTTCACTCTGTATCTTCCCCTGCTGTGATTTTCACTCTATGACGGCACTGGTGCCAACGGTATGGAAACCTGGATCTGTAAAATGATGTGAACTGAACTGCCGGCCACATCTAGTGTGGCCTGCACAGTGCCCCATGCTGGGCAGGGAACTAGCCTGGGTATACTGTGCGTGTGCTGTCAGTGTGAGGAAGGGATTGAGTTGATGTCAATCTGCCATTCCGACAGCTTTGATGTATGTCTTTGAAACATTGCCTTTGCATGTCCACTGACTGCCTGTGTCAGTCACTCTCAGCTGAACTTACATTCAGCAGCACGACGGACCCCCTCTGGTGTTATTTAAAAGGATCAGGCATCCAACTTAAAGGTGAGGGTTTTTTGACTTACTTCTGCTATTGTAAAGTTGGTGGAGGTTCTGTGGATGGTTTTCTGGAGGTTGTGTTGTGAGCTGCTGCAGACATTCAGGGAGGGCAGAGGATTTGGTGAACCAGCTCTGGACGAGGTATGGGGACTGTAGTTACAGTGTCTCTGGGTCTGAAACATGACCAACTAATGGAGCAGAGGCTGCAGAGAGAGGAGTCTCTGTAAAGAGGGAGGAGGAGGGGGCTCTGTCCTTCCAACCCGGTTTTCCCAAGAGCATTTTTCCTACCTACACCTAATCCAGGAGCAGTGTGTGAGGTGACTCTGATTCAATAAGGATGCGGTCACAGAGCTGTGTCACCTCCTGTAGCACGACCTGGAGCCTCACACCAGGGTGAGGACGGAGCTATCGGTGGCTGTTAAAGTCACAGTTTCATTGATCTTCACTGCATCCAGATCTTTCCCCAGGCAGGAGTGGGCGGCATATCCAACATAGCCACAGAGAGTCATAGAGTCATTTACGACACAGGAGGAGACCAGTCGGACTCTCCATGTGTCTCTCTGTGTAACAATCCAGTCGGTCCCACTCCCCCACTCAATCCTCGTATCCCTGCAAGTTCATTTCCTTCAGGTGTCCAGCCAGTTTCCTTTTGAAATCATTGATTGTCTTCGCTTCCATCACCCTCATGGGCAGTGAGTTCCAGCTCATTACCATCCACTGTGTAAAAACGTTCTTCCTCCTATTCCCCCTGCATCTCTTACCCAACACCTTCCATCTGTGTCCCCTATTCCGTCTTTCATCAGTTAATGGGAACAGTTTTTCCTTGTCTATCTTATCTAAGCCTATCATAATCTTGTACACTTCTTTCAAATCTCTCTCAATCTCCTTTACTCCAGGGAGAGCAACTCCATCTTCTCCAAACTAAACTTGTAACTAAAACACCCCAATCCCTGGAAGCATTCTTGTATTCTAGTAGAATCATATTAAGTTAAGGCACAGAAATCGGCCACTTGGCCCATCTTGTCTGCACCAGCCAGAAAATGATCCATTTATTCTAATCCCACCTTCCAGCATTTGGTGCGTGGAGCTGCAGATTACAGTACTTAAGGTGCATATCCAGACTATTTTTGAATGAGTTGAGGGTTTCTGCCTCAACTATCCTTTCAGGTAGTGAATTCCAGACCACCACCACTCTCATCTCCCCTCTGATCTTTCTACCAATCACTTTAACTCTATTCCCCCTCTTCGATGTTATGGTGAATAGAGTCTTCACCTCCTCTCTATCCAGGCCCGTTATAATTTTGTACATTTCAATCAGATCACCCCTCAGCCTTCTCTGTTCCAAGGAGAACAACCCCTGTCTATCCAATCTTTCTTCATAGCTGCATTTTCCTATTCCTGGCAACATCCTCGTAAATCTCCTCTGTTCCCTCTCTAGTACAATTACATCCTTTCTGTACTGAGGAGACCAGAGCTGTACACAGCACTCAAGTTGTGGCCGAATCAATGAGTTATACAGTTCCAGCATCACCTCCCTGTGCTTGCATCCTATACCTGGGCTAATAAAGGAAAGGATTCCATATGCCTTCCTAACCACCTTATCGATCTCTGCTGCTACTTTCAGGGATGTGTGGACATTCAATCCAAGGTCCCTCACTTTCTCTACTTCTCAGTATTTTGACATTATTCCTGTATTCCTTGTTTGACCTCCACAAATGCATCACCTCATATTTCTCCAAGTTGAATTCCATTTGCCACGTTTCTGCCCATCTGACCAGGCCATCAATATATTTCTGCAGTCGACAGCTATCCTCCTCGCTATCTACCACACGGCCAAGCTTCGTGTCGTCTGCAAACATCTTGATCATATCCCCTACATTTACGTCCAAATTGTTAACTTGCACCACAAAAAGCAGGGGACCCAGTACTGAGCCCTGTGGAATGCCACTGGAAACAGCCTTCCAGTCTCTAAAACAGCAGTCAACAATTACCCTTTCTTTCCTGCCACTGAGCCAATCTTGTATCCACCTTGCTGCATTTCCCTGGATCCCGTGGGATGTTATTTTTTGAACCAGTCTGCCATGTAGGACCTTGTCAAAAGCCTTGCTAACATCCAAGTAGACCACATCAACTGCACTACCCTCATTTATCTTCCTTGTTGCTTCTTCAAAACATTCGATCAATTTTTTGAAACAATATCTTCCCTTAACAAATCCATACTGACTATCCTAAATTAAGTAGAGGTGGTGAGTACAGAAGCAGGCAAGTTATGCCGAACCTTTATAAAGCTCTGGTTAGGCCCCAACTGGAGTACTGCATCCAGTTCCATTCACCATAGTTTAGGAAGGATGTGAGGGTCCTTGACAGGGTGTAGAGGAGATTTACCAGAATGGTTCCAGAGATGGAGGATTTTAGCGACAAAGTTAGTTTGGAAAAGCTGGGATTGTTTTTCTTTGAGTAAAGGAGATTGAGGGGAGATTTGATAGAGGTATACAAGATGATGTCATGTTTGGATAAGGTAGACAGGAAAAGATGTTCCCATTAGTTAATGGTACAAGGACTAGAGTTAAGGTTGTGGCAAGAGATACAGGGGGATGTGAGGAACAACTTTTTTACACAGCGAGTGGGAATGGCCTGGAAATCACTGCCTACGAGGGTGGTGGAAGCAGAGATGGTGAATGATTTCAAAAGGATATTGGATGAACACTTGAGGGAAATCGACTTGCAGGTACATGGAGACAGAGCTGGGGAATGAGACTGACTGGATTTATCTGCAAAACTGTCATGGACTCGAAATGACTACGACTCTCTGACAGGGGATTACTATTACTACTGCTTTCCTACACTTGGAAAATTTATAATGGACTGGGCAGTATCACCCTGTTGAACCCCATGATGTAAGTGAAATGTTTGATGTCCCAGAACGTGGTTAACAAATGTCTTTCACAAACTGAGTAAATCAGTTCAGACCCACTCACCATTCTGGATCATTCACAATGGGGAGTAGTTTCTCCTGGTTTTCTCTACATAGGTCAGCAGTCAGCCTTTTCACTGTGTCCCCCAACTCCATGTGGAAAGTCTTGTCAGGGTTAGGTGAGATAAGACACGTTGTGTGACAGATTTCTTCAATTATATTACTGCTTCCGTGATCTCTTCAGTCCAACCGGGTTAAACCTGGTCATCACCATCATTAGGTAGTCCATAAAGAGGAGGCACAGTCTCTGCAAATCGAGGGATGAGGGTCCGCTGATACCCTATCAGCCTGAGGATAGGACACAGGGCAGTCTTTGAGATGGACAGGGGTAGACACTGGATGAGGGTCCGCTGATACCCTATCAGCCTGAGGATAGGACACAGGGCAGTCTTTGAGATGGACAGGGGTAGACACTGGATGAGGGCCCATTGATACCCTATCAGCCTGAGGATAGGACACAGGGCAGTCTTTGAGATGGTCAGGGGTAGACACTGGATGAGGGTCCATTGATACCCTATCAGCCTGAGGATAGGACACAGGGCAGTCTTTGAGATGGACAGGGGTGGACACTGGATGAGGGTCCATTGATACCCCAAGAGCCTGAGGATAGGACACAGGGCAGTCTTTGAGGTGGACAGGTGTAGACACTGGATGAGGGTCCATTGATACCCTATCAGCCTGAGGATAGGACACAGGGCAGTCTTTGAGATGGACAGGGGTGGACACTGGATGAGGGTCCATTGATACCCTATCAGCCTGAGGATAGGACACAGGGCAGTCTTTGAGATGGACAGGGGTAGACACTGGATGAGGGTCCATTGATACCCCACCAGCCTGAGGATAGGACACAGGGCAGTCTTTGAGGTGGACAGGTGTAGACACTGGATGGTCTCAGCTTTTGCTGAAACCCTCATCCATGCCTTTGTTACCTCGAGACTTGACTATTCTAACACACTCCTAGCTGCTCTCCCACATTCTACTCTCTGTAACCTTGTGGTCATCCAAAACTCTGCTGCATTCTTCTAATTTACACCAAATTCTGTTCACCCAACATCCCTGTGCTCACTGGCCTACATTGTCTCTTAGTCCAGTAACACCTCAATTTTAATATTCCCACTCGTATGATCAAATCCCTCCATGGCCTCACCCCTCTGATTATCCCAATCCCCTGTCCATTTCCAATATTCCTGAAACTGACCACACATTTCATCTCTCCAGCTCCACTGGTGCTGTGGAAGTTTGGATCCATAAAATGGTGTGAGCTGCACTGCCGGTCACATCCAGTACATTGTGCAGGACACCCAGGCTGGCCGGGGTGCTAGCGTGGGTGTAACGTGTGTGTGTGTCTGTAGCATGAGGAGGGGTCTGAATATGGTGTCAATCAGCCATTCCGGCAGCTTTGATATACGTCTTTCAAACTTGGTCTGTGCTTATCCACTGACTGCCTGTGTCAGTCCCTCTCAGCTGAACATACATTCAGCAGCACAAGGAACCCCCTCTAGTGCTATTTAAAATGACCAGGCATCCAGCTTAAAGGTGAGGGGCTTTTGACTTACTTCTGCTATTATAAAGTTGGTGGAGGTGCTGTGGATGGTTTTCTGGAGGCTGTGTTGTGAGCTGCTGCAAACAGTCAGGGAGGACAGAGGATTTGGTGACCCAACTCTGGACGAGGTTTGGGGACTGTAGTTACAGTGTCTCTCGAGATGCTTCTCTCTTTGTGTTGGGAATTCCTGGACGGGGTAGATCTTATAATCCGTGCTAAGGAGGGAGACCAGACGCCAGTTCGTAAGCAAGCAGAGATCACCCCTCTTCAGCAACAGGATGACAACCGCCCTGTGCCACGAGAGGGGCACCTCACGGGTCGCCAGGCTTTCCCCCAGGACCCGCATGTATTTGTCCCCCAGGACGTCCAGGAACACGCTGCCAAACTCCACGGTCAGCTCATCCTGCCACAGCGATTTGCTCCTTGAGAACTGGTGGAGGGCACCGTACAGCTCCGCCAATGTGAGCGGAGACTCCAATCCTTTGGCAGCCTCCGGGCTGACCTTCGGCAGGTCCTCCTATAAAACTCTGCACGTGTCCTCGCTGGAGGGGTTCAGAGAAAACAACACACTGTAATAGGTACGGTCCAGGAAGCCCATTCCCTCCGGATCTGTGATGGAGGATCCGTCATCTGCCAGCAGCTCAACGAGCTGCTTATGGACCCCCGGCCATTTTTCCAGTGAGTAGAAGAAACAGGAAATCTTCCAGTCCAAATCTTCCAGGATCTGGATCTGCGACCTTAAATATGCGCCTCGGGACGATATGAATTGCAGGTCCCTCAGCGCGCCCTTCTTCTCTTTGCACACCTGTCACAGCGTGGGGTCTGTGATGGCCTGATTGAGATGGGACTCCAAGTCGAGTACCTCCCTCTCTAGGCGCCATTCTCGGTTTCCCGCCTCTTGGTCGACCCCTTTGCTTACTTCTGACAGAAGACATGGATGTGAGGCTTGCCACATCCCGCCATAGACTCAGGGAGAGGACGCCCCCCTGCTTCCTTCTCCAGCCGGCCCAGATCGACGGAATGAGTCATGGAATCGCTCGTCCTCCAGCAGCCAGTTGTAAAAAGTGCCAGTACACGGTACCCTCCCGTGTGCAGAGTGGAGTTAACTCCGCCCACACCAGGTGGGAGCCTGAGCACGGCACCAGCCACATGAAGGCCACCAAGATGCAGGAGGCGTATGCCTGTGAAATGTAGAGTCGGTCAATTCGGAACTCTCCTCCTGAGGCCTCCTGATGAGGGCACTGGAGTTGGGATGGAGATTCCACCAGGCGACCACCAAGTCGAGGGAGTTGATCCATCAAGTCACCCTGCCGCTCCAGGAGCCAGGTAGCATCGTCTCCCAATGTGGGTTTCCTGCAGAAAGCTCATCGCATATCTCCCTTCCCTGAGGACTGTGAGATTGTGAAAACGGCTGAGAGACGCCCCCTGCTCCTGTTGATGTTGAGTCTGGCTATGGATATCTTCATGTCAACAATACCACCATCCTGTCACCAATACCTTACTGTGAGGAGAGAGTGGAACTGCTCATCGCCTTCCACTCCCCCAGCAACCCGGAGAGGACACATTGAACAGACATCGCACGATCTTTTTCACATTTACCACCCACCTTGAGGGCAAGACGGACAGACCTGATGATCAGCGCCAGCTCCACACACTGGTCAAGGGCCAGCTGAACTTTATTGTGACAATCCCTGCAAGCAGCAATGAAGTTCCGGAGTTCTGCAATGGGCATGAGAGGAGACTCGGTAGGAGGCATGAGGGAGTCCACCACCTCAATGGCAATGGATTCAAGGTCGTCCTCCGTGCCCCACACAGAGTCCCCATCTTCCTCCGTGCCATCACCGCCCGTGGCCTACACATCCACCACACTCTGTGGAGTGGAAATCCAGGCCACGACAGCTAGTCTCACCTCCCTCATGATCGAACCCGCAGGATCGATGGTGGAGGAGTCATTCCTAGATTCCTCTGGGGAAACTAGGAATATGAGTGCCTGTGGTTCAGGACACCCTCTCCCCCTCCGTCCCCGGGCTTGTGATCAGCCTAGGGGGAGGCAGTTGTGTCTCGACACTGGAAATCCAGCCGGAGTGGTACCCGAGGTAGAGAGAGGAGGCCATCTCCCACCCTGCCAGCGCCACAATACCAGCAGACAGGGCACTGTTAACATTATTCAAATCAACCTCCAGGGCGGATCCATCCTGGATGGCAGGAACAGGTGGCCGAGAGCGTTGACCCTCACAGGTCTCAGCCCCACCCAGGACACCGGACCCAGTGGGAGATGGAATGTTTTCTCCTGGTGGATCCACAGTCTCCCCCATCAGGGGAGGGGAGCTTCACCACTCCCCCCCCCCCCCAACCTCGCGTGTTGTGAAAGGTACAGAGGCTTCTGTACCCACTCCATTTTGTGGGATAAAAAGCTGTAACTTAGGCCTCGAGCTCCAATGGTACTGGTAGCGCAGGGAGTCCGAGGACCAACCAGGAGACAGACCCTGTTCCTCTCGGCAATCTGCAGTGAAGGGACGCCTCCTTCTCTTATTCATGGAGAGGTGAGGAGGTTCAGAGACCTCGGTCTCATTAGACATCTCTGTTTCTACCTCCAAACCCTCCACTGTGTAGAGGGAGATTTACTCTGGATCTAACCCCGTTTGTTTTAAAGCTGGCCTTTATACCTCAGGCCCCTTTTGTATTTTTGTCGATGGGGACTTTATTCCCCAGGTCCCCTTTATATACATTTTAAAATAATTTTATTAAAATAGATAAATAAACCAAATGCTCAAATTAAAATGCCATTCTCGGCATTACTGATGCATCTTTTTTCTTTGTATCCCAGCCCCTGCAGTATCCACCGATGGTGGAAGGCCTCAAGTGTGCCAGATTCTGAATAGATCCCAGTTAAACACAGGAACTTCAGTCCGTGTCATCCACACCCATAGCGGCAGGAGGTAGAAAGAGGGTTTTCAAGGTTTTTACCTACAGGAACAATCAAAGTGCCAGAGCTCACATTTCCTCTGTCCCTGAGTGTCATTACTCATTATGCCCCCTGGAGGAACACCTCTCTCTCTCTCTCTCTCACACTCACTCACTCTCTCTCTCTGTCTCTGTCTCTCTCTGTCTCTCTTTCTCTCTGTCTCCTTCCCAGCTGAAAGCAATTGCTATTTAACACTCCAACATCCACGTTATCAAAACTTTTGTCCTCCCCACTCACACCAGTTTAAAATATAACTATACACACATGTTAAACAACCAGCTACATTCAGACAGCATGCAGGACCAGACGTAACTGACCGTAATAGACACTGGCTGAGACAGACAAAGAAATCAAACAGGAAACTTCAAATACAAAAACAGACCCACATACTCAAACACAAGCTTTTCCTCCTGTTCTCCTCAGACAGTGTTTCAGCCTTACTGTGGCTCCGAAAGATTTCCTTTCCTTTTCTATCTCAATCTCACACGTGATTTGGTGGGATTGAGAGTAACAGACTGTTCCATTCGGTGTTGTCACCACATTACCGGGACAGCCTGTCAAGGAGGTTACCTTAACGGGACAGTTTGGTAAACGTTCTCCCGCTCCAACATTGTCCCCCTCCGAGGCCTCCTGCTCCATTTTAGTGCCACCTGTGTGATACTCTGCTTTTTGTGACGGCTGCTACACCCGCCTGGGAGCTGCTTTCCCTCTGGGTTTGCAATCACTGAAAGTTGGACCTGCACTGTGTCTTCCGGTGGGGTAACTCCTGTAACTCCCTAAGGACACCTCTAGAATCCTCTAACTGCTGGGTCAACTGGACATTATCCTGTGTGACAGTGACAGTATGTTTCTCTGCTAACTCTAACTGCTGCTGAACTGCACAAGCCTGTCCTGCATTAAGTGTCTGTTGTTGTATAGTGACATCAAAGTACACTAGCTTATTGTGTAACTCATGTAGCTGTGTCTGCTGTTGCTGCTGGGTCTGTTCACTTTGAACTACCATTTCTCTCACCTGTGACTCTATCACTTCCTCATCGCACTGTGCACGGTGTGATGCTGCACATGGAGTCAGATTTAAAGCCTTTTCACCCTTCTGATGTTTAGCCAAGACGTGTGCCTGGATAAACTTCACTATATTTTAAAAGGAACGTGTTCATGCTTCCATAGACAGTCTCCTAACAGGGACTGGATACTGTCCATGTTACACTTAGTGCTTAACTCTTCCTCATATGTTTCCCAGAGACCCTTCTTCCCATTGTCTTTTTGTGACATAATGTGTATTTAAAGAGACATCACTGGGTCAGTATAATCGTCTGCCCCTCAAAAGAGTTTATCCCTGCAAGAGTTTTCACTGGTCAAACGAATATTGATATGTTTGCGAAACTTTGCTACAACACCCTCGGTTTGCATAGCAGTCAAAGTCCCGGGTTTCAGCACCACTTGTAAGATCTGGGGTTTGATTTAATGTAATTGTCAGACTTAGGTCAAGTACAATGACAGTCTATGTTGTGAGATCAGATCTAAAAGGGACTTGCAGCTCAGACTAGCTATAAAACTACATGGATACAAGGCTGTTTTCACAAGCTTCACAGACTGAATGAAGTTCTGCACAATAAGCAGAACATGGTGATACTGAGCAAAGGGAAGTGGTCAGCAGTTGTGTTCACAATGGAACACCCGGTCCTCAACCTCCGGTTATCTGTGGAACCTTGTCTCTTCATTGGAGTCTATCTTCTGTCTTCTTCCTGATGATGATGTGCGCTTTTGGGGTCTTACAAGCTCTTAATTTATACACATTTCCCAGCTTGGTTCTGTTCCATATTAGGTAAAAGGCCATTTCTGTTCATTTGATTGGTCAGTCATTAACTAACTACCCTTCCATGATGGTACTTTGAGCCTGGTTTAAGTCATTGTCATTGTCGTTCAGTGGGGGGTGGGACTTTGAGCCTGGTTTAAGTCATTGTCATTGTCGTTCAGTGGGGGGTGGGTGGGGGGGGGAGGGACCTCCAGATTCCAGCTGCCTTGACTCTATGAATTCCTTGACAATGTCTTGTTTTGAAATGCAAATAAACTAGAAATTCTCGAAGTAACAATTTGTAAGACGTCAGGAATGTAAGGGATTTGGATTGTTTAATTGTCCTGTGGTTCAAAATGTGTCTGTGACCAGGAATGAAATCTGCTATTTTTTGTTCTGTTAACAATCCTGATGCATCTGTAACATCCACAAGGGGAGATGAAATTACTGAAGGAAATGTAAACACATGCTCACCAGCAAGGCAGTATCTCATATCATAGTCTGAACAAAGAATTAGACATCTCATTGGACAACTGTCGCCTCCGGTGGATTTTGATAGGACAGTGTGATCTTGTCAGTGAAACATTCAGCCCACCTTGATATGAAAGGTGCAAAATCATTGGAAATAGTGATTCTGTGATAAGGTCGAGGAGATTGGTCAGCGACAGAACGATTAGCAGGGAGGGAAATGCTCACTGGGTTATCATGTATGCATGACTCTTTGCAACAGGTTTGTGACTAATGGGTGTATTGCTCACCGGTACATTGCGAATGGGTATTTTGTATAATTGTAAACGAGTAGTATTCCTACTGAATCTAGTAGAGTCATTGGTGTTTAATTTGACCTTTGAGTGCTGTCTCATTCTTTCTTGTAATTCTCATGTTTGAACCATAGAGTAACCAATCAAAAAGATGACACTTTATAAACAACATTTGTTTATATATGTGGACATGAGGCTTCACATTATCATTGTCAGGAATGTAGACACAAAGACCTGTGTCCAGAGTTATGTCCCAGACAGTTTATAAACAACATTTGTTTATATATGTGGACATGAGGCTTCACATTATCATTGCCAGGAATGTAGACACAAAGACCTGTGTCCAGAGTTATGTCCTAGACAGTTTATAAACAACATTTGTTTATATATGTGGACATGAGGCTTCACATTATCATTGCCAGGAATGTAGACACAAAGACCTGTGTCCAGAGTTATGTCCTAGACAGTTTATAAACAACATTTGTTTATATATGTGGACATGAGGCTTCACATTATCATTGCCAGGAATGTAGACACAAAGACCTGTGTCCAGAGTTAAATCCTAGACAGTTTATAAACAACATTTGTTTATATATGTGGACATGAGGCTTCACATTATCATTGCCAGGAATGTAGACACAAATACCTGTGTCCAGAGTTATGTCCTAGACAGTTTATAAACAACATTTGTTTATATATGTGGACATGAGGCTTCACATTATCATTGCCAGGAATGTAGACACAAAGACCTGTGTCCAGAGTTATGTCCTAGACAGTTTATAAACAACATTTGTTTATATATGTGGACATGAGGCTTCACATTATCATTGCCAGGAATGTAGACACAAAGACCTGTGTCCAGAGTTATGTCCTAGACAGTTTATAAACAACATTTGTTTATATATGTGGACATGAGGCTTCACATTATCATTGCCAGGAATGTAGGCACAAAGACCTGTGTCCAGAGTTATGTCCTAGACAGTTTATAAACAACATTTGTTTATATATGTGGACATGAGGCTTCACATTATCATTGCCAGGAATGTAGGCACAAATACCTGTGTCCAGAGTTATGTCCGAGACAGTTTATAAACAACATTTGTTTATATATGTGGACATGAGGCTTCACATTATCATTGTCAGGAATGTAGACACAAAGACCTGTGTCCAGAGTTATGTCCGAGACAGTTTATAAACAACATTTGTTTATATATGTGGACATGAGGCTTCACATTATCATTGCCAGGAATGTAGACACAAAGACCTGTGTCCAGAGCTATGTCCTAGACAGTTTATAAACAACATTTGTTTATATATGTGGACATGTGGCTTCACATTATCGTTGCCAGGAATGTAGACACAAAGACCTGTGTCCAGAGTTATGTCCTAGACTAGTTAACAACCCTTATGAAAATCTCTGGAATACCATTCCTACATCTTTATTGTCCATCCATAATTATTCTTGACACTGAGTGGCTTGCTAGACTATTTCAGAGGGCAGTTAACAGTGAACCACATTGAGTTACATGGAGACCAGAACAGATAAGGATGGTAGATCTCCTTCCCTAAAGGACATTAATGGACCAGATAGATTGTTATAAAAATCGATGATGGCTTCATGGCAACATTATTAAGTCCAGATTTCAATTCCAGTTTTTATTCATCAATTGAATGCATTACATAATTGAATTTTAAATTCCACCATCTGCTATGGTGGGATTTGAACCCATGTCCCCAGGGAATGAGCCTGCGCCTCTGGATTACTAGTTCGGTGAGATTGCCAGTATCCCACTGTCACTGCCACGCTACATCACATTCCTCCCTTAAGATACTACATAAAAACTTCCTCTTTGACCAAGCTGTTGGTCATCTGACCTCACATCTCCTGTTGTGTCTCTGTGTCATACGTTGCTTCATAATGCTCCTGTGAAGCATCTTGTGATGTTTTATTACATTAAAGGCACTATATAAATATAAGTTGTTGTTGTTGACATTTACTAGACATGACTTGTCTTACCATATACTTCCTGCTGGCCATTTGTTGTCCATGTTTTTTTTTCTTTTCTCCAGCATCAAATACGTTTGTCCTGGGATGTGAACTCTAGAAATTTCCCCATCAGTGACAGTAAATACAGAGTTTACTCCACCTCTCCTTTTTTAATCAGGGTGCAACATTGACAACCCTCCAGTCCTCTGTCACGACTCACATATCCAAGGAGTATTGGAAGATTCTGGCCTGTGAATCTGCTATTCCCACCTTTCCCTCCCTCAGCAACCCTCATACAACCCATTCAGACTGGGCAAATGTTATCGTTGATTGTGGTACAAAAGGTGTTGAAATGAAAAGGGTTAACTAAACCTATTTGTTCAGTAACTGTAATTAATGTCAGTCTCCATGGGCCCTAATTGTGTCACTGGAGGGTTTTCCTTTTCTATTAATAAGGGACTCTTTCAATGTGTTATCACATAGCGTCAAAGGGAACATCACGCTCAGCACTGACAGGGATCAGTGGCTCCAGAGAGAGGGAAGGGATAGATCAGAATCTGAGAACAGTAGATTGGAATGTTCCAATAATGGATCAGAATCTGAGAACAGTAGATTGGAATGTTACAACAATGGATCAGAATCTGAGAACAATAGATTGGAATGTTACAACAATGGATCAGAATCTGAGAACAATAGATTGGAATGTTACAACAATGGATCAGAATCTGAGAACAATAGATCAGAATGTTACAACAATGGACAGGAGTCTATCCTCGGATCTTTACTATCTTTCTACATATTGGGATTGGTACTCATTAGACGATCGGATTTTGTATGCACTTGAGATAATTCAATATATTTACTATCCCATCCTGACTGTTGTTGGCGTCCCTGGTAAGTCTCTCGATACAGCTATTAATTCTATAAACCATGTTTAATTGCATTACTGCTCCTGTAGTTTACTCTGCCCTTCTTGCTGCTGCTACTGTTGCTGGTGAATCTCTACCTCCAGCTATTAGCTGTCAACCCATTGCTAATTGTATTACAGTTCTTGTAAATTCATCTTTCATCTTGGGTCCTGTCTTTGCTCCTGATAAGTCTCTATTTCCCGCTAGGTGATCTGTAAACCCTGTTTCACTGAAATACTCTTCTGTAATGTAAATATTGGGAAGACTGAAACCAGTGCCATTGGTCTTCATCACAAACTCCATCTCCTATCTGTGAATCACCTACCCCACCCTGCCCAATATCTTAGGCTGTTTACAACATCTGTGTTCCATTTATACCTGAGCTGAATTCATCTCCATATTCCCTACATCACCAACCCTGCCTATTACCACCTCTGTAATATCACCGATCACAACCTCTGCCTCAGCCCATCTGCTGCATAAACCCTCATCTGTGCCTTTATTCACTTGATTTTTCCAAATTGTATCCAGGTCACCCTCCCAGTTATAAACTTCTATAAACCACAGCCCATCCAGAGCTCTGCTGCCTGTGTTCTAACTCACACCAAATCCCGATCACCCATCACAACTGTGCTCACTGATCTACATTGGCTCCCGGTCTGGCAACACCCTTAATTTTAATATTCTCATTCTTGTGCTTGAATCCCTCCATGGCCTCACCCCTCCAATTAGTCCCATTCCCCTGTCCATTCCCATATTCTTGAAAATCTTCCATCAAGTCTATTTCCACGTCCCCTTTTAAAGTGAATTTCCTTCCCTCTCTACCTCTTCTTGGTGGTGATTTTCAGCTCTTACAGCAGCACTGTTGCCCACATTGTGGAAACCTGGATCTATAAAAGGGTATGAGCTGAGCTCCCAGCCATTTCCGCTGTGGCCTGCACACTGTCCCATGCTGTGCAGTACTCTAGCCCGGGTGTACATTGTGTGCACCAGTAGCACGAGGAGTTGTGGAATGTCATGTCAAACTGCTATTCCAGCAGCTTTGATGCAGGGCTCCAGGTCAATAGCACCATGTGTGTGCTGTTAGTGTGATTTGCACAGATGGGCACTTCTACTGTGGCCTGCACAATGCCCCACGCTGGGCAGGGCTCTAGGTCAATCGTTCCATGTATGTGTTGCTCATTTGAGGATGGTTTTGAATTTGATGTCAATGTACCATTCCAACAGCTTTGATGTACGTCTTTGAAACTTGGTCTGTACGTGTTCACTGACCGCCTGTGTTAGTCACTCTCAGCTGAACATACATTCAGCAGCAGGAGGAACCCCCTCTAGTGTTATTTAAACGGACCAGGTATGCAACTTATAGGCTTTTGACTTACTTCTGCTCTTGTAAAGTTAGTGGAAGGTGCTGTGGATGGTTTCCTGGAGGTTGGGTTGTGAGCTGCTGCAAAAATTCAGGGAGGACAGAGGATTTTGTGCCCCAACTCTGGACGAGGTATGGGGACTGTAGTTACAGTGTCTCTGGCTCTGTAACATCACCAACAAATGGAGCAGCAGCTGCAGAGAGAGGAAGCTCTGTAACGAGGGAGGAGGAGGGGGCTCTGCCCTACCCACTCCGGGTTTTCCAAGAGCACTTTTCCTACCAACATCTAAGCCTGGAGCAGTATGTGAGATGACTCTGTTTCAATAAGGAGGTGGTCACAGAGCTATGTCACCTCCTGAAACGAGAACTAGAGCCTCAGACCAGGGTGAGGACGGAGCTGTCAGTGGTTGTTAACGTCACAGTGTCATTGACATTTTATGTATCCGGATCTTTCCGGCATGAACGGGAGACATAGCCAACATTCAGTCATCGACAGTGATAGAGTCAGAGTCACTTACCACACAGAAGGATTCCATTAGGCCCATCGAGACTGTGCTGGTTCTCTGTGGAGCAATTCGGTCAGTTTTACTCCCCCACTCAATCCTGTAGCCCTGCAAGGTCACTTCCTTCAAGCACCCATCCAGTTTTCTTTTGAAATTGGGAGGAAGGATCAAATTGGAAGGAAGTAAAGCTGGTAACAGGAGATAGAAAAGTAGAAGGTGACATTCGAAGGTAGGTGAAACAAAGGTGAGCATCAACTAGAATGCAGAATGTCAATGAGACACGGTTATGGGCACTGTACCTGAATGCACTCAGTATTCAGAACAGGGTAGATGATCTAAAGGCCCAAATAGAGGTAAATGAGTATGATCCAATTGTCATAACGGAAATGTGCTACAGGGTGACCAAGACTGAGAACTGAATACGCAAGCAGATTCGACCTTTAGGAAGGACAGGCAAAAAGGGAAAGGGCATAATGTTGCTCTGATAATAAGGGATGGTATCAGTACATTAGTAAGGGAGGATCTCAGTTCTGAAGAACAAAATATGGAATCTATTTGGGTGGAGCTAAGAAACAACAAGGGGAAGTAAACACTGGTAGAAGCTGTGTGTAGGCCATCAAACAGTAGTGTTTTTGTGGGGAATGGCATTAATGGAGATGAGAGAATCATATAACATGGGCAATACAGTCATCATGGGTGACTTCAATCCTCATATAGACTGGGTAACCTAATGAGAACAAATGCGATGAATGACGAGTTTCTAGAGTGTGTTAGGGATGGTTTTCAAGAGCATTATGTTGAGGAACCGACTAGAAAACAGGCTATTGTAGATCTAGTATTATGTAATGAGTCAGGGATAATTAATATTTTTATTGTAAAGTTACCTTTAGGGATGAATTACCATAATGTGATAGAATTTTACATTATGCTTGAAAGTAAGGTGGTTCACTCTTAAGCCAGGGTGTTAAATTTGAGCAAGATAAGTGATGAAGGTATGAGGGGCAAATTGCCCGAGGTGGATTGGGAAACTACATTGAAAGGTATGATAGTACATAGGCAATCGATAGTCTTTAAATAAATATTATATAGTTTACAGCACCTATACATTGCTTGCAGGCACATAAATCCCAAAAGTAAAGGCAGTCACTGTGGACAACAAAGGAAGTTAAGGATTGTATAAGATTAAAACTGTGGTTAGCACTGCAGCTTCACAGCTCCAGCAACCCGGGTTCAGTTCTTGGTACTGCCTAAGTGGAGTTTGCAAGTTCTACTGTAACCACGTAGGTTTCAGCCGAGTGCTTCAATTTCCTCCTACAACCAAAGACTTGCAGGTTGCTTGGTAAATTGGCCATTGTAAATTGCCCCTAGTGTAGGTAGGTGGTAGGAGAATGGTGGGAATGTGGTAAAGTATATGGGATTAATGTCAGATTAATATAAATGGGTGTTTGTTGGCAGGCACAGACTCGGTGGGCCGAAGGGCCGTATCTGTATCTCTCTATGACGCTATGACTCTATTAAAGGACAATAAAGTTGCCATAAATTGTAGTAAACCTGAGAATTGGGAGGATTTTAGAATATACCAAAGGAGAATGAAGAAACTGATAAAGAAAGGGTGAATAAAATATGAATGTTAGCTGGAAAAATATAAAAACGGACTGTAAAAAGCTTCTACAGGTACGTAAAAAGGAAACATTTGGCGAAGACAAATGTGAGTCCATCACAGGCAGTGTCAGTGGAATTTAGAATGGGAACAGCGAAATTGCAGAGAAGCTAAATGATTATTTTGTGTCTGTCTTCACCGAGACACATAGAAGAAATCTCCCAGAATTAGAGATCCAAGGGATTGGGGGAATGATGAATTGAAGGAAATTAAAAGTAAAATAATGTGGATACTGGAAATCGGGAATAAAAACAAGAAATGCTGGAAACACTCAGCAGGTCTGGCAGCATCTGTGTAGAGAAAAGCAGAGTTAACGTTTCAGGTCAGTGACCCTTCTTCAGAACTGCAATGAATTAAAGGAAGTTAGTATTACTAAGAAGGTTGTATTGGAGAAATTAATGGGGCTGAAGGTTGCTATGTCCCCAGCACCTGATATTCTACGTCCCAGAGTGTTGACGAGATAGCTATGGAGATAGTGGATGCATTGCTGATCATCTTCAAAAATGTTGTAGATTCCGGAGCGGTTCCTGCAGATTGGAAGGATGCAAATGTCACCCCACTATATAAGAAGGGAGGGAGAGCGATAACAGGGAATTACAAAGCTGTTAGCCTTACATTAATCGTAGGGAACCTGCTATAATCAATTCTAAATGATGTTATAAATGGACATTTGGATAATAATGATCTGATTGGGCATCGTTAACATGGATTTATGAATGGGAAATCATGTTTGACGAACCTGTTGGAGATTTTGAGAATGATAACAACAGAATTGATTAAGAGGAGTTGGCAGACATAGTATACTTGTATTTTCAGAAGGTTTTCAGAACCCCCAAAGGAGCTTGCTTCGCAAAATTAAAATACATGGTGCAGGAGGTAATATACTGGCATGGATTAAGGATTGGTTAACAGATTGGAAACAGTGAGTAGGAATAAACGGATCATTTTCGCGTTGGCATGCTATGACTAGTGGGGTACTGCAGGGATCAGAGATTGGGCCTCAGCTGTTCACAATATATTTCAATGATTTGGATGTGGGGACCAAATGTAATATTACCAAGTTTGCGTCTGACACAAAACTAGGTGGGAATGTGTACAGTGAGGAAGATGCAAAGGCGCTTCAAGGGGAATTGTTCAGACTTAGTGAGTGGGCAAGAACATGTTAGGTGGAATATAATATTGAAAAATAGAAGGTAATCCACTTTGGTAGGAGGAATAGATGTGCAGAGTATTTCCTAAATGATAAATTAGGAAGTGTAGATGTACAAAGGGGCCTGGGTGTCCTTGCCAAAAAGTCACTGAAAGCTAACATGCAGGTGCAGCAAACAATTACAAAGGTTAATGGCATGTTAGCCTTTATCGTAAGAGGATTTGAGTACAGGAGTAGTGAAGGCTTGCTACAATTGTACAGAAATTTAGTTTGACCGCACTTGGAGTATTGTGCGCAGTTTTAGTCCCCTTACTTTAGAGATACAGCACTGAAACTGGCCCTTCGGCCCACCGAGTCTGTGCCAACCAACAACCACCCATTTATACTAACCCTACAGCAATCCCATATTCCCTATCACCTCCCTACACTAGGGGCAATTTACAATGGCCAATTTACCTATCACCTGCAAGTCTTTGGATGTGGGAGGAACCCGGAGCACCCGGCTAAAACCCACGCAAACACAGGGAGAACTTGCAAACTCCACACAGGCAGTACCCAGAATCGAACCCGGGTCCCTGGAGCTGTGAGGCTACGGTGCTAACCACTGCGCCACTGTGCCGCCCGTAGGAAGGATATTATTGCCATAGAGGGAGTGCAACGACGGTTCATCAGACTTGTTCCTGGGATGGCGAGACTGTCCTATGAAGAGAGATTGGGGAAACTATTCTCTATGGTTTCGAAGAATGAGAGGTGATCTCATTGAAACCTACAAAATACTTTAGGAGATAGACAGGGTAGATGCAGCTAACATGTTACCCCTGGTTGGGGAATCTCGAATTAGCAGACACAATTTCAAAATAAGTGGGAAGCCACTTAGGACAGAGATGAGGAAACATTTCACTACTCAGAGGGTTGTGAATCTTTGGAATTCTCTACCCCAGAGGGCTGTGGAAGCTCAGTCATTGTTTATGTTTAAAGCAGAGATTGACACATTTCTAAATATCAATGAGATAAAAGGATATGAGGGTAGTGTGGGGAAAAGGCATTGAAGTGGATGATGAGCCACGATCATATTGAATGGCAGGTCAGGCTGGATGGACTGAATGGCCTACTCCTGCTCTTATGGTCCTATGTTCCTAAATCATTGATAGCCTCGGCTTCCACCACCCTCATGGGCAGTGAGTTCCAGCTCATTACCATCCACTGTGTAAAAAAACTCTTCCTCATATTCCTCCTGCATCTCTTACCCAAAACCTTCCATCTGTGTTCCCTGGTCCGTGTTTCATCAGTTAATGGGAACAGTTTTTCCTTGTCTATATCTTATCTAAAGCTTTCAAAATCATGAGGGGTCTGGACAGAGTAGGTAGGGAAAAACTGTTCCCACTCGTCAAACGATCAAGAACGGATGGGTTTAGATTTAATGTATTTGGTTTTAAAAATAGCAATGCCAACATGAGGAAAATATTTTCACACAGTTAGTGGTTAGGATCTGGAATGCACTGTCAGAGAGTGTGATTGAAAGAGGTTCACTTGACACATTCGAAAGGGAATTATTTAGACACCTGAAAAGGAAGAATGTGTAGGATTATGGGGGAAAGGCAGGGAAATGGCGCTAAGTGAATTACTCACTCGGAGAACAGGTGCAGATGCAATGGGCTGAATGAGCTCCATCTGTGCTGTAACAGCTCTGTGATTCTCTATGATTCTCTTATAATCTTATACACTTCTAGGAAATATTCCCTCAATCGCAATTACTCCAGGGAGAACAACCCCAGCTTTTCCAACTTAGTATTGTAACAAAAACCCCATCCCTGGAACAATTCTGGTAAATCTCCTCTGCACCCTCTCAAGGACAGTCACATCCTTCCTAAAGTATGATGACCAGAGCTGGACACAATACTCCACTTGGGGCCTAACCAGAGTTGTATACATTTTCAGCATAACTTCCTGCTTTGTAGTCTCTGCCTCTATTTAAGAAGCTCAAGATCTCATATGCTTTGTAGTCATTCTCTCAATATGTCCTGCCACCTTCAAAGTTCTCTGCACATCCACACACAGGTCCATCTGTTCCTTCACACTCTTTAGAACTGTACCATTCTGTCTGCATAGCCTCACACTATTGCTCCTGCCAAAATGCATCACCTCACACTCCTCTGTATTAAATTCCACCTGCCACTTCTCTGCCCATTCTGATAGCCTATCTCTATCCTGTTGTAGGCAGTTTATATCATCCTCACTGTTTACCACTCCTCCAAGTTTGGTGTCATAGGCAAATTTTGAGATTCTACTCTGAATTCCAAGATCGAAGTAATGGTTCAATTGAATCTGAATAGACTGTTATATGAAAGTCCATGTAAACCCCATCAACACCATTGCCTTCATCAACTCTCTCTGTTAACACCTCAAAAACTCCAGCAAGTTAGTTAAACATGATTTTCCCTCAAGAAATCCATGCTGGCTTTCCGTTATTAACTCGCATTTGTCCATGTGACTATTGATTTTGTCCCAAATTATTTTTTCTAGAAGTTTTCCCACCACTGTAGTTCAACTGACTGGCCTGTAGTGGCTGGGCTTAATTTTACACCCTCTTTTGAACAAGGGTGTAACGTTTGCAATTCTCCAGCCCTCTGTCATCACCCCCGAGTCTAAGGAAGATTGAAAAATTATGGTCAGTACCTCTGCGATTTCCACCCTCACTTCCCTCAGTATCCTTGGATGCATGTTATATTGTCCTGGTTTTTATTCACTTTAAGTACAGATAGCTAATCTAATACTTCCTCTTTCTCAATTTTAAACCAGTCTAGTATCTGACCTACCTCGTCTTTCAACATTGCCTGAGTTGCATCTTAGAATCATAGAAAGTTTATAGCACATAAAGAGACCACTTGGCGCATCGTGTCAATGCCAGCTGAAAACGATCCACCCATTCTAATCCCACCTTCCAGCTTTTGATAGATTATGGCACATGAGGTGCATATTCCGTTTGGAATGAGTTGTGGGTTCCTGCCTTAACTACCCTTCCGGGCAATGAATTCCAGACTCCCACCACCCTCTGGGAGAAAGTTAAGTCCTCATCTCCCCTATAGTCTTTCTACCAAGCACTTTAAATCTATGCCACTTCGTCACTGATCTCTATGCTAAGGTGAATCGACCCTTCACCTCCACTCTATCCAGGCCCCACGCAATTTTGTACATTTGAATCACATTTCCCCTCTGCCTTCTCTGTTCCAAGGAGAACAGCCCCAGACTATATAACCTTTCCTGGTAGCTGACATGATCGAGGTTTACAAAGTTATGAGCGGCATGGACAGAGTGGATAGTCAGAAGATTTTTCCCAGGGTGGAAGAGTCAGTTACTATTGGACATAGGTTTAAGGTACGAGGTGCAAAGTTTAGAGGGGATGTGCGAGGCAAGTTTTTTACATCGAGGGTGGTGAGTGCCTGGAACTTGCTGTCAGGGGAGGTGGTGGAAGCAGGTACGATAGCGACGTTTAAGAGACATCTTGACAAATACATGAACAGGATGGGAATAGAGGGATATGGGCCCCGGAAGTGCAGAAGGATTTAGTTTAGGCAGGCATCAAGATCGGTGCAGGCTTGGAGGGCCGAATGGCCTGTTCCTGTGCTGCACTGTTCTTTGTCATTTCTTCTTTGTTATTCTGTGAGGTTGGACGATTCGGTGGTCTTCTGGCTGAAATTGTTTTCCTGAAGTTTTTGGCTGGTTGAAGTGCATTTGTGGCAGGCACACATGGCTCAGTGTTTTCTTGGAGGCAGATTTGTAGGTGGCTTTCTTCAACTGGTTACTCTGTCTGCAGCAATCGGAAGGCTTGGAGGGCCCACAGTCGCTTGTTTTTTTCAAACTTGTGATGTTATCTGGAGAGAGAGACGGACTGAGAGGTGGGGGGGGGGTGGAGCGGGGGCACAGCCCTTCTGCTTCTGCACAGTTTGAATCACTGGCTTGTCTGTCTTTGTCCAGGGGAAACTCCCAGCTTTCACAGAGATGGACAGAAGGTCTCATGACTGCCGCAGTGTAATCTTTGTACCCTTATAATGAGATTCAAGATTAGAAATTATATCTCCCCAGGGCTCAGAATACTGCTATTTACTGTTGGAGAAGTTTGCTCTTTCAAAGTCAATGTGTCAGGATGGCCTCGTATGCCGTGTTAATGATTGTAAGCTTCGGTAAATGAAGCACTAGAGCAAGCCAGTGATTTGGGTCCAGGCTCATAATATATGTGTCTCCTGTTGGAGGCCTTGGAATGTGAGAAGGTGTTTCAGATAACAATTGTGATGGCCATTTTGGCTGTCTGTTTTTTCAAGGTTAACTGCAGGATTATCTCCATTAAATGTTTCGTGGAAGTTTCCAACTGATGAATTAAAATTCCTCATTTGGCACATCGTGTTATCTTGACACCGCCGCAGCACATGGAAAGAAAAGTGAGAATAGGGACATTTCATGACAGAATTGTGGGAAGAAATAGAAGGAAACCCACATTCATTCTCAATAATAACTTCACAAATTCACACATTAATCTTGGATTTACTGCAGCTGACATTGTCTGTTACAAGTGTACTGATCTAATTGTGTTGGAGTTTTGACGAGGATGGTTATGTGTCAGGTTTGATTCTGGCTGTTCTTGCTGAGTTCTGCTTTGAAATTGTTGGGTTTGATGAGCTTTGGGTTTGGGACCTGGTCATTGGGTTGTTCAGTGGGTAGATCCACACTGACCTTACTTTCAGCTTTCTGGTGAGGTACACAAGTGCTGTTTACTTTAGGGTGTTTGCCGTTCCCTTTTCCCTTTACGATGGGGAGCATCTTTTTTCTGATCTGCCCCATGTCCTTGGGGACATTACCACTCGCAAGTGTCTGTCCAACTTTCATTGCACTCTCTTGCGGCACTTTGACTAGGTAAGGCATCTCCCACACCATTGCCACCGTTTTTGGGAACTTTCCTTGCCCTTGCGCTTTTCTGTAAATGCTGTTCTGAGCCTTTTTAGGGTGCCTCTTTGACCTGCATTTAAGGAGGAGAGCGTGGGGTCTAATCTATCTAGCATTTCAGGGTTGACTAATCGGAGAGCAGGGGGTTCCAGTTGAGAGTACTCCTGGCCCTCCTCTAACCTGTCCTCACTGTCCTTTCCAATCCTTCGCTCCTGACTGTCTGACAGATCTGTACGTGTCTGTCCCCTCCACAACCTTGACTTGTTTTCCTTTCGTCTGGGTGTCAATTAAATAATTTACCTGAATTTTCTTTTTGTCACTCGATATGGACCACTGAACTGGGATTTCAGGGGTTCACCCTGAATTGGGAGTAGTAACAATACATGGTCTCTGGGCTGAAACATTCCAGCCTTGACATTTCTGTCTCCTTATCTTTTCATAGCTGCCTGAGAGGTCATTAGGTGTTCCTGAGCCATTGCACAGGCTCTCGTGAGCCACTCCCAGAGCATGGAAATGTCGTCTAAAATGGAAGACTCATCCCTGTGTCCCAAAAACCTCTCCTTGATTTGTAAAAGAGGACCTATCACCTTGTCTCCATAAACTAATTCAAACAGACTAAAGCCAGTGGAATCATTGGATAAGTCCCTGGTATCCAACAGGAGAAAGCCCAACCCTTTGTCCCAGTCTTGGGGTAACTCATAGCAGTATGGCCTGATCATTGTCTTTAGGATCGGGTGGTACTGCTCCAAAGCCCCTTGTGACAGTGGGTGATAGGCTACGGACTTTAGCTAGGTTATGTCCAGAATACCCATGACCTTTTCAAAAATACTGCACGTAAAATGTGTGCCCTGGTCCACCCGGATCTCAGCAGACAGCCCATATCGAGTAAAGAATTGGGTTAGCCCCTCCACCACTACCTTGGCAGAGATGGTTCTTCGGGCGAATGGCCTCTGGGAATCGGGTCACCACATCCATAATGGTGAGAAGATACTGGTAATCCCGTTTTGTTTTCAGCAGTTGTCCCACACAATTCACCAGCATTATGCTTAAGGGTTCCCCAAAAGTTGGTATAGGAATTAGGGGTGCAGGTTTTATTGCAGGTTGGGACTTCCCCAGAACCTGACATATGTGAGCAGTTTTACAGAACTCCACCACATCTTTGTGGAGTTGTGACCAGTCAAAATACTGTCTTATGCGGGCTTTGATTTTTCATGCAATGACATGTCCAGTCATTGGAATCTCGTGGGCCATTCTTGAAGAAATATTAAGGTACCTCAGCGGCACCACCATCTGGTGAACCACTGTCCATTCTTCATCCACAGGTCTGTCAGGAGGTCTACACTTCCTCATCAGCACCTCATTCTTTAAATAGTAACACTCTGCAACTCCCTCTGCTTCAGTTTTAGTTTGGACATTCTGTGCTACTTTTTAACACTGGGTCAGGTTGTTGAGGCTCAACTAAGGAAAATCTGTTTAACACATCTTTTGGGTCCTCTAACATCCCAAAGAAGGTTTCAGACAACCAGACAGCAGGGTCATCCGTCTGCAGTGTTAGGCCAGGGGATTGTTTAGCCATGGACCGAGTCACCACACAATCAGGGAGAATGCCGGGGACCTTCTTCTGTAACTGCTCTATCTTCCGGACCTCTTTTGGTCTCTAAAGAACTACTGGGGAAGCTACCACCTTTTCCCCTGTCAGAGCATTACCCAGGAGCAGGTCGACCCATACACTGATAAACTAGGGACAATCCCGATGGTTACCAGTCCTGGAACTGGGTCACACTCCAAGTGCAGCTCATATTAAGGTGTCTTCCGATACCATTCCGATACCAATACTGTCTTCCGATACCATTCGCTTCCACTCTAACATTCACTGCACTCTCTGGAGGAAAAGTCATGTATTTTCCCAGCAGAAGGGATTGGGTGGCCCCTGTATCCCTGAAAATGACTATGGACTTGCTTGCCTCAGTCGAGGTGTATGGGGTCACCTTTCCTTGGAAAACATTCTGGTAACTCTCAGGGATTTTGTTAAGTTTTCCCGCAATTTCAGTGGTAGGTTTACTGGGTCTGATTGATGCAAAGACACATCCTGATCTGCCGTGCTTTCCATCAGGGCCCCTTTTCCTGCACTGATCTGGTGGACCCTGATTAACGCTACAGGTTTTCCCATAACTTCCAGCATTCAGCTCGATGGTGACCTGCCTTATTACAGTGGAAACACACAGGTCTCGGCCATTCCTCCTGCTCTCAGTAATATCCAATTTGGCCTGAGGAGGGTCCCCTGTGTGTCCAGCCTTTCCTTCTTGCCCATGGCTGTTCGGGCTCCTATCACCCTCCCACCTTTTATTCTCGGGTCTTTGGAGTGACTAGGGAAGTGTTTACATTTGGGGTAAGGCCTTGTGTACCAAGGAAAAGTCATCGGCCAGAATTGCAACCTGTATGGCTCTTTGAACCTTTTGTTCCTCTATGTGGGTTTTAATGGGAGGTGGCCTGCCTTAATACAATGGAAACTCCTGGAGAAGGATCACCATTCTGAGGTTTTCATATGTGGGCTCTATCTTGAGTCTCCATATCTACTGGTCAAAAGTAAACTCAAAAATGCATTGCAAAATCTTCTATAGGTACGTATAAAGGAAGTATTTAGCAAAGACAAATGTGGGTCCATTACAGGCAGAGTCAGGAGAATTTATAATGGAGAATAGAGAAATGGCAGAGAAGCTAAATGATTATCTTGTGTCTTTCTTCACTGTGGAAGATGCAAGAAATCTCCCAGAATTAGAGATCCAAGGGATTTGGGAGAATGAGGAATTGAGGGAAATTAGTATTAGTAAGAAGTTGTATTGGCGAATTTAATAGTGCTGAAGGTTGATAATTCATCAAGATCTGATATTCTACATCCCAGAGTGTTGAAGGAAGTAGCTATGGTGATTGTAGACATATTGGTGATCCACTTTCAAAATTCTATCAATTCTGGAACGCTTCCTGCAGATTGGAAGGTCGCAAATGTCACCCCACTATTTAAGAAGGGAGGGAAAGAGAAAATTGGGAATTACAGACCTGTTAGGCTTCCATCAGTACTAGGGAAAGTGCTAGAATCTATTCTAAAGTATGTGATAAATGGATCTGATTGGGCAGAGTCAACATGAATTTATGAAAAGGAAATCATTCATGCTGAACCTGTTGGAGTTTTTTTTAGGATGTTACTCGCAGAATAGGAAAGGGGAGCCGGTGGATTTTCGGGAGGCTTTTGATAAAGTGCCCCACAGGAGCTTGGTAAGCAAAATTAAAACACATGGGAAAGGAGGTAATATACTGACATGCAGTAGGGATTGGTTAACAGGCAGGAAACAGAGAGTAGGAATAAACGGGCCATTCTTGCGTTGGCAGGATGTGCCTAGTGGGGTGCCAAAGGGATGTGTGCTTGGGCCCCAGCTGTTCACAATATATATCGATGATTTGGATATGGGGACCAAAGTAATATGTTCAAGTTTGCAGATGACACAAAACTAGGTGGGAATGTGAGTTATGAGGAAGATGCAAAACGGCTTCAAGGGGATTTGGACAGACTTAGTGAGTGGGCAAGAACATGGTAGATGGAATATAATGTGGAAAACTGTGAGGTGGGCCACTTGGGTAGAATGAATAGATGTGCAGAGTATTTCTTAAATGGTAAGAGATGAGAAAGTGTAGATGTACAAAGGGACCTGGGTGTCCTTGTCAATAGGTCACTTAAAGCGAACATGCAGGTGCAGCAAGCATTTAGGAAGGCTAATGTGTGTTACTTTTATCGTTAGAGGATTTGAACACAGGAGTAGTGAAGTCTTGATTCAATTGCATAGAACCTTGGTTAGATCGCACCTGGAGTACTGTGTGCAGTTTTGGTCCCCTTATCTGAGGAAGGATATTATGACCATAGAGGGACTGCAACAAAGGTTCACCAGACTTGTTCCTGGGATGGCGGGACTGTTCTCCGAAAAGAGATTGAAGAAACTGAACATGTATTCTCTCGAGTTTCGAAGAATGAACGGTGATCTCATTGAAACCTACAAAATACTTAAAGGGATAGACAAGGCAGCTAAGATGTTTCCCCTCGTTGGGGAGTCTAGAACCAAGGGACATAATTTGAAAGCCACTTAGGACAGAGATGAGGAGTAATTTCTTTACTCAGAGGGTTGTGAACCTTTGGAATTCTCTACTCCAGAGGGCTATGGAAGCGCAGTCATTGAGTATGTTTAAAACAGAGATTGACAGATTTCTAAATACCACTGACATAAGGGGATATGAGGATAGTGTGGGGAAAAGGCATTGAAGAGGATGATCAGCCATGATCATATTGAATAGTCGAGCAGGATCGATGGGCTGAATGGTTGAATTCAGCTCCTATGTTCCTATATTCCTTAGCTGCGTAACTCCTTCAAACTCGAGGTCAGTTTAGTCAGGCTGCTTTCCGAGGGTTCAGAATCATTGGCGGTTCACTTCCGATACTATCTCATGTACACCCAGGATAGCATTTTTAGTCACCTCATAATCTAATGAACTTTTATCTGGCAGCAGTGAATAAACCCCATGGGCTTTCCCTGTTATTATGTTTTGTAAAAACAGCATCCAGCTGTCTTCCGGCCATTTCAGCTGCTTTGCAAGCTTATCAAAAGTGATGAAAAATTCTGCCACATCCTCCTCATTGAACTTTGGAATGAACTGGGAGAAGTTTAAGAGTTCAGCACATGGTCCTGAGCTGGGGGCAGCTCCCACACTATCTGTGCCTTCACCAGGTGCACTGGGTCTTCATCTAGTTGTTTGAGCCACCTTAACTCCCTTTCCTCCTTCTCCTTCTGGAACACTCTTACTTTTTCCCCTTCTAGACACTCACTCTGCACTTTCTCACGCTCTCTGGAATTCTAATTCTAGTCTCTTCTGTTCTAGTTTTACCTTAGCTAACATTACTCTATCTGTTAGTGATTCTAACTCTGTTTGAGTCTTCAGCTTCAAATGAAAAATGGTTGGCCACAGTCTTAGGATTTCGGGTTTCCTAGCTTTGGACGGAGAGTAATCCCTAACTGTCCTGCTACATTACTCAACTTTTCAACAGAGAGGGGTTTTCGCCTGCACCAAGTTACTTCACTCTATATGTAACTCCCTTATTGCGAATCTCCTTCCTTTATTCTAAAAGAGTGAGAGACGGAAAGCACGACAAATTATGAGGGCACAGATAGGGTAGATAGGAAGAAATCTTTTCCCTTCGTGGAGGTGTCAGTAACCATGGGGCATTGATTTAAGTTAAGGGGTAGGCGGTTGAGAGGTGATTTGAGGGAGAAAAATTCACCGAGAGGGTGGTTGGAATCAGGAACCCACTACCTGAAGGGGTGGAAGAGGCAGGACCCTTACAAGATTTAAGAAGTATTTAGATTAGCACTTGAAGTGCCATAGCATACAAGGTTACGGGACTGGTGCTGGAAAATTGGATTAAAATGGACAGGCTTGATGGCCGACAAGGACACACTGGTCCGAATGGACTGTTTCTGTCCTGTATAACTCTGTGACTCTATGACACTTCCAATTTCTCGTTTGTCGTTGGGTTACGATCTCGAGAACCTCCACATTTCAGTTACAGCAGGTGAGGAGAGGTCTCAGTCTCCCCTCTTGTCCTATCTTTCATTTGTTCACAACAGGATTTGTTCCTTTTTAGCAGTGGACGTGCTGACAACCTCAGTGAGTATTTTACCTTTTACCTTCATTGTGATCATGAAAGAACCAATCGGACAGGTTTTCTTGAGTTTAAACAAGAGGTGAGTTTATTATACTTAACAATCTAAACTGGATCTGAATAAAATAATAAAAATATACGGTGCACATTGAAGCACACACTCATAGGCAAATCACACAAATAAGTAAGAGAGAGTGATAAATAATTTTTAATTTGTATTAGAGTCTATAATAAATTTAAGTCTGTGAGATTGGATAATTCTGTGGTCTGCGCCTTTGCCATCCTTATTTATAAGTTTCATGTCATCTGCAAGCATTGAAATTATGTTTTTTTACGTACAAGTCTCTATCACTTGCACATCTATCTACAAGTCAGGAAAAGCACTGATTCTAATACTAACCCCTGAGAAACAACACTGAATACTCCCCCTCCACCAGTCAGAACAATGACCGTTCATCACTTCTCTCTACTTTCTGTCCCTGAGTCAGTGTCATATCCACGCTATGACTGTCACATTAATCCATGTGCTCCATTTTTCATAGAACATAGAACATAGAACATTACAGCGCAGTACAGGCCCTTCGGCCCTCGATGTTGAGCCGACCATGAAACCATCTGACCTACACGATTCCATTTTCATCCATATGTCTATCCAATGACCACATAAATCCCCTTAAAGTTGGCGAGTCTACTACTGCTGCAGGCAGGGCGTTCCACGCCACTACTACTCTCTGTGCAAAGAAACTACCTCTCACATCTGTCCTATATCTATCACCTCTCAACTTAAAGCTATGTCCCCTCGTGTTTGTCATCACCATCCGGGGAAATAGAGTCTCACTATCCACCCTATCTAACCCTCTGATTATCTTATATGTCTCTATTAAGTCACCTCTCCTCCTCATTCTCTCCAACGAAAACAACCTCAAGTCCCTCAGCCTTTCCTCGTAACACCTTCACTCCATACCAGACAACATCCTAGTAAATCTCCTCTGCACCCTTTCCAAAGCTTCCACATCCTTCCTATAATGCGGTGACCAGAACTGTACGCAATACTCCAGGTGCGGCTGCACCAGAGTTTTGTACAGCTGCAGCATGACCTCGTGGCTCCGAAACTCGATCCCCCTACTAATAAAAGCTGACACACCATATGCCTTCTTAACAGCCCTATTAACCAGGGTGGCAACTTTCAGGGATTTATGTACCTGGACACCAAGATCTCTCTGCTCATCTACACTACCAAGAAACTTTCCATTAGCCCAGTACTCTGCATTCCTGTTACTCCTTCCAAAGTGAATCACCTCACACTTTTCCACATTAAACTCCATTTTCCATCTCTCAGCCCAGCTCTGCAGCCTTTCTATGTCCCTCTGTAACCTACAACATCCTTCGGCACTATCCACAACTCCACCGACCTTCGTGTCATCCGCAAATTTACTAACCCAACCTTCTACACCCTCATCCAGGTCATTTATAAAAATGACAAACAGCAGTGGCCCCAAAACAGATCCTTGCGGTACACCACTAGTAACTAAACTCCAGGATGAACATTTGCCATCAACCACCACCCTCTGTCTTCTTTCAGCTAGCCAATGTCTGATCCAAAGCTCTAAATCACCTTCAATCCCATACTTCCGTATTTTCTGCAATAGCCTGCCGTGGGGAACCTTATCAAACACCTTACTGAAATCCATATACACCACATCCACTGCTTTACCCACATCCACCTGTCTGGTCACCTTCTCAAAAAACTCAATAAGGTTTGTGAGGCACGACCTACCCTTCGCAAAACCGTGCTGACTATTGCTAATGAACTTATTCTTTTCAAGATGATTATAAATCCTATATCTTATAACCTTTTCCAACATTTTACCCACGACCGAAGTAAGGCTCACAGGTCTATAATTACCAGGCTGTCTCTACTCCCCTTCTTGAACAAGGGGACAACATTTGCTATCCTCCAGTCTTCCGGCACTATTCCTGTCGACAATGACGACATGGAGATCAAGGACAAAAGCTCTGCAATCTCCTCCCTGGCTTCCCAAAGAATCCTAGGATGAATACAATCTGGCCCAGGGGACTTATCTATTTTCACACTTTCAAAAATTGCTATTCCAAAATTTTCATAACAAGTCTATGACATGTCATTTGATCACAGGCCTTTTGAAAGTCCGTAAACATAACACAAAACACACTATCCTCTTCAACACTCAGTTATGTTATCAACGAACTTGATCATTATTATCAGACGTGATTGGTCATTAACCTATCCGTGCTGTTTGTTATTTATTATACCATGTTTTTCCAAGAAAGACATATGTTTGTATAGGGTTATGGCCTCTAGAAATTTCCAACCACTGACATTAGACTGACTGGTCAGTAGTTGCAGGGTTCAGTTCATGTCTCCTTTTGTAAGCAGGTTGTAACATTTACAACCCTCCAGTCCTCTGTCAGCACTCCCAGATCCAAGGAGGATTGAAAGCTTCTGGCCAGTGCCTCTGCTATTTCCACCATTCCTTTTTTCAACAAACCTCATATATCCCAACTAGACATAGGAACACTTTCACACTATTGTGGTACAAAAATTGTTGGAGAAAAAGGGGTTAACTGAACCTGTTTGTTCATTGACTGTAATTAATGTCAGTCACTATGGACCCCAATTGTGTCACTGGAGGTTTTCCCTGTTCGATTAATAAGGGAGTCCTTTCAATGTATTAACTCATAGTGTCAGTGGGAACATTACCCCCGGCACTAACAGAGATCCATGGCTGCAGAGAGAGAGCGAGAAGATCGATCAGAATCTCCGAACAATAGATATTAATATTGCAACAATGGGTCAGAATCTGAGGACAATAGATTGGAAAATTACAACAATGGACAGCAGGAGTTTCTCCTATTGGTTTGGCTTGGTTACTGCTGATTATGTTTGGATGGTATTAGAATTTCGGATCTATTATGCTCTGAAAATGATTGAAACGATTTACTATCCCATCCTTGCTATTATTGGTGTCCCTGGTAAGTCTCTGTATCCAACCATTAGATGTATAAACCACATTTCACTGATTTAGTTTTCTTGACATGTAAATCTTTGGAAGACGTAAGCCACTGTGTTCAGTCTCTGTCACAAAGTCCACACTATATCCACTATCTGTATTCCCCTACCTATCCATTGTCTGAGGCTGAAAGAGACTGTTTGGAACCTCTGTTTTATATTTATACCTGAGATGAGTTCATCGCCATATTCCCCCCCCCCACACCAACCCGACCTACTACCACCTCTGTAACATCACCCATCATCACCTCTGCCTCAGCCCATCTGCTGAATAAGCCATCATCTGCGCCTTTGTTAAATCCACACTTGACTATTCCAATTCTATCCTGGTCACCCTCCCAGTTATAAACCTCTGCTGACTGTATCCTAACTCACACCAAATCCTGATCACCCATCACCCCTGTACTCACTGATCTACATTGGCTCCCGGTCTGGCAGCACCTTAATTTTAATATTCTCATGGTCTCACCCTTCCAATTAATCCCATTTCCCTTCCATTTCACATATTATTGAAAACATTATGCCGTCAAGTCTTTTCCCATTTCCCTTTTTGAAGTGAGTTGCTTTCACTCTATATCTTCCTCTGCTGTGATTTTCACTCTGTGGCAGCACTGGTGCCAATGCGATGAAACCTGGATAGAGAAAATGATGTGCACTGCACAGCCAGCCACTTCTCGTGTGTCCAGCATAGTGCCCCATGCTGGGAAGGGATCTAGCCTGGGTATACCATGCATGTGCTGTTAGTGTAAGGAAGGGTTTGAATTGACATCAATCAGCTAATCCGACAGCTTTGATGTATATCTTTGACACTTTGTCTGTGCATGTCCACTGACTGCCTGTGTTAGTACTCTCAGCTGAAAGTACATTCAGCAGCATGAAGAACCCCCTCTAGTGTTATTTAAAAGGACCAGACATCCAACTTACAGGTGAGGGGCTTTTGACTTACTTCTGCTATTGTAAAGTTAGTGGCGGTGCTGTGGATGGTTTTCTGGAGGTCGTGTTGGGAGCTGCTGCAAAGATTCAGTGAAAAAAGAGGATTTGTGACCCAACTCTGGACGAGGTATGGGGACTGTAGTTACAGTGCCTCTGGGTCTGTAACATGACCAACAAATGGAGCAGAGGCTGCAGAGAGGGGAAGCTCTGTAAAGCGGGAGGACAAAGGGGTTCTTCCCTACCCAGCCTGGGTTTTCCAAGAGCACTTTTCCCACCTACACCTAACCCAGGAGCAGTGTGTGAGGTGAATCAGATTCAATAAGGAGGTGGTCACAGAGCCATGTCAACTCCTGTAACATGAACTGGAGCCTCACACAAGGATGAGGACGGAGCTGTCAATGGTTGATATGGTCTGACTTTCATTGAACTTCTATGTATCTTTGAAAATTGATAATCAAACAAACTTAAAAGCTTTGTATCTGAATGCAGGAATCATTCGGAATAAAATAAATGAGTTAACAGCACAAATGAAGACGAATGGGTATGATTTATTGGCGATGACTGATACGTGGTTGCAAGGAATTCAGGTTTGGGAATTGAATATCCAAGGGTACTTAGTATTTTGGAAGGATAGACAGGAAGGAAAAGGAAGAGGTGTAGCATTGTTAGTAGAGAAAAATATCAGTGCTATGGTGAGAAATGATATAGGCACTGGAGATCAAGACGTAGATTCAGTGTGCATAGAAATAAGTAATAGAAAGGGGAAGAAGTCCCTGGTGGGAGTAATCTATAGTTCCCCAAACAGTAGTCCCGCAGTGGGGAACAGTATAAACCAAGAAATACTGTGAGAACTTGTGAGAAAGGTACGGCAAGGGTGATTTTAATATGTATATAGACAGGATTAGTCAAATTGGCAAAGGTAGCCCCGAGGGAGAGTTCATTGAATGCATTCGAGATTGTTTTTTGGAGCAGTATGTTGTGGAACCAACTAGGGAGCAGGCTATTCTAGATTTGGCATTGTGAAATGAGGTGGGATTAACTAATGATCTCATAGTTAAGGATCCTCTACGGAACAGTGATCATAGCTTGCTGGAATTTCAAATCCATTTTGAGGGCGAGAAACTGGAGTCCCGCTCCAGCGTTCTGGAGTCAAACAAAGGTAATTACATAGACATGAGGACTGATTTGGCCCTCGTGGACTGGGCAGGAAGACTAAAAGGGTGGAAAGTTGATGGGCAGTGGCAGATGTTTCAGGAGAAATTCAATTCCTCCCAACTAAAATGTATTCCAAAGAGGAAGAAAGATTTGAAGAGGGGGAAAGACATCCATGGCTAAGCAAGGAAGTTAAGGATAACACAAAGACAAAGACTAAGGCTTACCATATTGCAAAGGCCACTGGCAGGCTGGAGGATTGGGAAATATTTAAAGATCAACAAAGGGTTACTAAAAAATAAATAAAAAGTGAAAAAGTACATTATGAAAGAAAATTAGCACAAAATATAAACGCGGATAGCAAAAGCTTCTTTAAGTATATGAAAGGTAAGAGAGTAGCTAAAGTGAATATTGGTCCCTTGGAGGATGAGACTGGGATGTTGATAGAGGGGGACACAGAAATGGCGGAGACACTAAATCAGTATTTTGCCTCAGTTTTCACGGTGGAGGACACTAGTACCATCTCTATAGTAACAGGTAATGTAGAAGTTACAGAAAGAGAGGAATTTAGAACAATCATAATATGGGGAGGCGGTGGTGTAGTGGTATTGTCACTGGACTAATAAACCAGGGACCCAGGGTATTGTTCTGGGGACATGGGTTTGAATCCCACCACAGCAGAAGGTGGACTTTGAACTCTATTAATAAATCGGGAATTAAAAGCTAGTCTGGTGATGGCCATGAAACCATTGTCGATTGTTGTAAAAACCCATCTGGTTCACTAATGTCCTTAACGGAAGGAAATCTGCTGTCCTTACCCTGACTCCATACCCACAGCAATATGATTGACTCTTATATGCCCTCTGACGTGGCCTAGCAAGGCACTCAGTTGTAACTAATTACTACGGAGTCAATAAAAAGGAATGAAACTGGACGGACCACCCAGCATTGACCGGGAATGACCACGGCAAACCCAGCCCTGTCCACCCTGCGAAGTCCTCCTGACTAACATCTGGGGGCTTGTTGGGAGCCCAGCCGAAGTTGGGAGAGCTCTCCCACAGACTATTCAAGCAACAGCCTGAAAAAGCCATACTCACGGGCAATATCTCAGACACTGCCATCATCATCCCTGGGTATGTCCTGTCCCACCGGCAGGACAGACGCAACAGAGGTACAGTGGCATACAGAAGGGACGGATTTGCCCTCAACAACGACCCTGGACCCCACGAAGTCTCATGGCATCAGATCAAACATGGACAAGGAAACCTCCCGCTGATTACCACCTACCGCCCTCGCTCAGCTGATGAGTCAGTATTCCTCAATGTTGAACAGCACTTGGAGGAAGCACTGAGGGTGGCGAGGGCACAAAATGTATTCTGGGTGGGGGACTTCAATGTCCATCACCAAGAGTGGCTCGGTAGCACCACTAGTGACCTCGTCCTCACCAATCCGCCTGCCGCAGATGCATCTGTCCATGACAGTGTTGGTAGGCGTGACCACTGCACAGACCTTGTGGAGATAAAGTCCCAACTTCCCATTTGGGATTCCCTCCATCGTGTTGTTTGGCACTACCACCGTGCTAAATGGGACAGATTTCGAACAGATCTAGCAATGCAAAACTGGACATCCATGAGGCGTCGTGGGCCATCAGCAGCAGAAGAATTGTACTCAACCACAATCTGTCACCTCATGGCCCGGCATATTCCCCATTCTACCATTACCATCAAACTAGGAGACCAACCCTGGTTCAATGAAGCGTGCAGGAGGGCATGCTAGGAGCATCACCAGGCATACCTCAAAATGAGTTGTCAACCTGGTGAAGCTACAACCCAGGACTATCTGCGTGTAAAACTGCGTAAGCTAAGCGAACAGAGCTAAGCGAACCCAGAAGCAATGTATCAGGCCTAAGCTCTGCAGTCCTGCCACATCCAGCCCTGAATGGTGGTGGGCAATTATCCAACTACCTGGAGGAAGTGGCTCCACAAATATCGCCATCCTCAATGATGAGGGAGCCCAGCACATCACTGTGAAAGCTAAGGCTGAAGCATTTGCAACAATCTTCAGCCAGAAGGGCCGAGTTGAGGCTGATTTCGGCCTCCTCCTGAAGTCCCCAGCATCACACATGACAGACTTCAGCTAATTTGATTCATTCCACGTGATATCAAGAAAAGACTGAAGGCATTGGATACTGAAAAAGCTATGGTGCCCTGACAATATTCCGGCAGTAGTACTGAAGACCTGTGCCCAGAACTTGCCGCACCCCTAGCCAAGCTGTTCCAGTACAGCTAAAACACTGGCATCTACCCTGCAATGTGGAAAATTGCCCAGGTATGTCCTGGACACAAAAAGCAGGACAAATCCAACTCGGCCAATTACCGCCCCATCAGCCTCCTCTCAATCATCAGTACAGTGATGGAAGGTGACTTCAACAGTGCCATCAAACGACACTTGCTCAGCAAGAACCTGTTCAGTGATGCTCAGTTTAGGTTCCACCAGAGCCATTCAGCTCCTGACCTCATTAAAGCCTTTGTTCAAACATGAACAAAAGAGCTGAACTCAAGAGGTGAGGTGAGAGTGACTGCCCTTGACATTAAGGCAGCATTTGACCGAGTATAGCATCAAGGAGCCCCAGCAAAACTGAGGTCAATGGGAATCAGGGGAAAGCCCTCCGCTGGCTGGATTCAAAACTAGAGCAATGGAAGATGATTGTGATTGATGGAGGTCAATCATCTGATCTCCAGGACATCACTGTAGGAGTTCCTCAGGGTAGTGTCCTCGGCCCAACCATCTTCAGCTGATCCATCAATGACCTTCCATCAATCATAAGGTCAGAAGTGGGGATGTTCGCTGACCATTGAACAATGTTCAGCACCCTTCGTGACTTCTCAGATACTGAAAAGCAGTCTGTGTCGAAATGCACCAAGACATGGACAATATCCAGGCGTGAGCTAAGTGTCAAATAACATTCGTGCCATACAAGTGCCAGATAATGAGCGATTCCAACAAGAGAGAATCTAACCATCTCCCTTTGACATTCACTGGCATTACCATCGCTGAATCGCCCACTATCAACATCCTGAGGGCTACCAATGGCCAGAAACTGAACTGGAGTAGCCATAGAATTACTGTGGCTACAAGAGCAGGTCAGACGCTAGGAATCCTGAGGCGAGTAACTCACCTCCTGACTCCCCAAAGCCTGTCCACTATCTACAAGGCACAAGTCAGGAGTGTGATGGAATACTCGCCACTTGCCTGGATGGGTGCAGCTCCAACAACACTCAAGAAGCTCAACACCATCCAGAGCAAAGCAGCCTACTTGATTGGCCCCCCCATCCAGCAACATTCACTCCCTCCACAACCGACGCACAGTAGCAGCAGTGTGTACCATCTACAAGATGCACTGCAGCAATGCACCAAGGCTCCTTAGACAGCACCTTCCAAACCCACGACCTCTACCAACTAGAAGGATAAAAGTATAAAATGATTGGGAACACCACCACCTGAAAGATCCCCTCCAAGTCACACACCATCCTGATTTGGAACTATATCGCTGTTTCTTTACTATCGGTGGGTCAAAATCCTGGAACTCCCTTCCTAACAGCACTGTGGGTATACCTAACCCAAGTGGACTGCAGCGTTTCAAGAAGGCAGCTCACCACCACCTTCTCAAGGGCAATTCGGGATGGGCAATAAATGCTGGCCCAGCCAGCGACGCCCGCATCCCATGAATGAAGAAAAAAAAGGCACGAGGGAAAAGGTACTGAACAAACTATTGTGATTGAAGGCAGATAAATCCCCAGGGCCTGATGGCCTACATCTTAGGGTGTTAAAGGAAATAGCAGCGGAGATAGTGGATCCATTGGTTATAATATTCCAAGATTCCCTGCATGCGGGAAATGTTCCAGTGGATTGGAAAAATGCCTGTATAATGACCTTATCCAAAAAGGGAGGGAGGCTTAATGTAGGAAACAGTAGACCAATTAGTTTAACATCTATCGTTGGGAAAGTGGCACAATCCATTATTAAGTAAGTAATAACAGGACATTAAGAAAGTCAAAAGCAACCCATCAGAGTCAGATTTTATGAAGGGTAAATCGTGTTTGACGAATTTGCGAGAGTGCTTCGAAGCTGTGACAAGAAATGTGGAAAATGGGGATCCTGTAGATGTAGTATATCAAGACTTCCAGAAGGCATTTGTAAGGTGCCACACAAAAGGTTAATACACAAGGTAAGATCACATGGTGTTAGGGGCAATTTATTAGCTTGGGTAGCTGATTGGCTAACCAACAGAAAACAGAGAGTCGGGATTAATGAGTTTTTTTCAGGTTGGCAAGATGTAATTCATGGGGTGCCTCAGGGTTTGGCCCTTGGGCCCCAACTATTTACAATCTATCTCAATGACGGATGCAGGGATAGAAGGTACTATTGCCAAATTTGCAGGTGACACTAAAATAGATTGATTAGTAAGTTGCAATAAATACATAAGAAATTTACAAATTGATATGGATAGGTTTGGTGAATGGGACAAAATTTGGCAGATGGAGTTTAACGTGGTTAAGTGTGAGGTTATCAATTTTGGTCAGAAAAATAGAAAGGTAAATTATTATCTAAATAGAGAGAAACTTCAGAGTACTTCGGTGCAGAGGGATCTGGGTGGTCTCGTGCATGAATCACAGAAAACTAGTTTGCAGATACAGCAGGTGATAAGGAAAGCAAATTGAATTTTGGCATTTATTGCTAAAGGAATAGAATATAAAAGTAGGGAAGTGTTGCTGCAACTGTACAAGTCATTAATGAGACCGCGGCTGGAGTATTGCGTACAGTTTTGGTCTGCTCACTTGAGGATGGATGTAGTTGCATCGGAGACAGTTCACAGGAGGGTCAGAGATTGAATCCAGGGATGAGGGGTTTGTCTTATGAAGAGAGATTAAGCAGTTTATGCCTTTACTCTCTAGAGTTTAGAAGAATGAGACGAGATCTAATGGGGTATGTAAGATCATTAAAGGATTGATAAAGTAGACGTAGAGAAGATGTTTCCTCTCGTGGGGAAATCTAGAACGAGAGGTCATAGTTTTAGGATAAAGGGGGTGCAGATATAAAACAGAGATAAAGAGAAACTTCTTCCCTCAAAGAGTTGTGAGTCTGTGGAATTCACTACGCCATAGTGCGGTGGATGCCGGGACATTGAGTACATTTAAGGAGGAGATAGACAGATTTTTATTAGAAATGGGTTGAAGTGTTATGGAGAACGGGCAGAAAAGTGGAGAAGAGGCCGAGATGAGATCAGCAATGATCATATTGAATGGCAGAACAGGTTCGAGGGGCTGAACTGCCGACTCCTGCTCCTAGTTCTTATGTTCTTATCTGGATTGATCCAGGCAAGAGCGGCTGAAGGATCCATTATCTCTCTCCATGTTGTCTATTGATGTATCTGCTGTGTGACGGAGACCACCGATGTTGGGTGAGGCGAATTATACCATCTGCTACCTCAGCAGGGGGAAGCAGGATGAGAGGTCCCGTGGCTTTTTCAGGATAGCAGAATTCCTGATGGTGTAGGTGGCTCTGCGGGGCCCCCATGTCAATGGGGAGAGGCACAGGAACTGAAACAACTCTCACTCCATTAATGTACAGTTGGTGTGTGAGCATGCCCAGTACATCATGTTGGTGAATGTCCACTATCCTGGCAGCAGCCACCATACCTTCATTCTGAAGCAGTCAGCCGGTCCCAGCACTTCAGGCCTCCATGCAGAACCAGAATGTGGCTCATGACCTCTCAACTCTAGACACCTCTTCCCACACACAAAACCACCAGGTGAAGCAATGGTTCCGATGTCTGAACCGCTCGGGGGGAGTCCTCCAGTACACACTGGATCAGGTGTTCAAGTTCATTGTGTTCTGCTGCACCCTTCATAATCCTCACCATCATGAGGACACAGGCATTGGCACCAGGAATCCGGAGGCCAACTCAGGAGGAGGAGGAGGAGGGAGTATATTTCGTGGATGCCTTCGACCCGGACAGGCTGTCGGAGAGTCCCTGCTAAGATTCTAGTTCGCATCGGACAACCTCCCTTTCCCATCTTGGATCCCCCATTCTACACCATTACACCCATCTGAGACGCCCCATCACAGTGTCCCCTTTATCACCATCCTGCAACAAACACCACCAACAAAAACCTTTTTATTAGCATCTTTATCCAACAACACATCCAATTGTACCAACAAAACTGAACTATTCACCCTTGTGTATTCCCTTAGTGCCAGTCTTGTGGATTTCCTCAGCTTGCCTAGTTCTCCTACACAGTGTTTCCCCAGTGGCTGCAGCATGGCTGATGGAAGGCTGCTGACTTTCACTGGGGGTGACCGCAAATGGCCTTGCAGGACGTCCTCGTGCAGCTCTGTGACTTGAGGGCTTGGATTCGGATTGCAACACCTCGACATGGGCAGCAGCTCCAGCAATGTTCACATCTGAGTCCTATGTATTCCAATTCGTCTGTGACCTCGTCCTCCGGTGAGCTGACACATAAACTATCCTTTCCCCCTGGCCTGGCTGCAGCTCACTCGTGCTCGGTGACTCACCACATGCAGATTCCGACTCTATATCAGCCTCCAAGTTACACGCAGTGTAAGTATTTGATCTGGTGGCTGTGAGTATCAGACCAAGTGATGGGTCTTCACCATCAGTGCTGTGCTGCTGCTCTCTTTCTATCTCATGGAGCTGCTGTGACTGGGAAGCTGGTATTATTGGGTTATCATTGGAAAGTATAACATCAGAAGGGGAGGGTTGGGGTGAGGGATTGGGGGTGGTGGAAAGCAGGAGGTCCATGATCCCACCATCTGCAGCTTGTATATCATCATTTCTGACGTTTACCAGTTCTGATGAAGGGTCACAGATCTGAAACATTAACTCTGTTTCTCTCTACACCGATGCTGCCAGACCAGCTGAGTATTTCCAGCACTTTCTGTTCTCTTCCCTGAGCTCTGGAATTCTGTTCCTAAACCCTAAATCCAGTAAGTTGCAGAGAGTCCAGTTTTAGGGAGTACTACTTGTACAGAGTACTAAATACAATAAAGTTAGTTAACTATTGCATTTAGCATTTCACTTAATTTTATTCTGAACTTCTAGTTTCTTTCACAGTCTGTTTGTGACAGCTGGACAGTTAATTGATTCTCATGGAATAAGAGGGTCAGTGTCAGCTTGGATACAAAATATAAACTGGCTTAATGACAGAAAACGGTGAGCTGTGGTAAACAGTTGCTTTTTCAGACTGGAAGAAGGCCGACAGTGGTGTTTCCCCAAGGGGCAGTGCTTGGACCACTGATATTTTTCTGATATATATAAATAATTTGGATATTGGAACACAGAACACACAGATCGAGGGAGCTTCTGCTCATATCCACCATTCCCAGTTCCTGCTTTAGAGCCATAGACTCAACGGCTGTAAGGTACCTGTGTGTGGTTGTGGTGGTGACATCTCTCTCACTGTCATTGACTGTGGTTAGTCTTGTTCTTAGACTGGTCTGCAGTTTAGGCCCAGGTTAGTACATACCCTGGTAATTTCCAGTTATCTTGTCGTCCTTGTATGGAGGAGATTGAGCAGAGACTGTAAGGCTCACAAATATGTTGTCCGAAGAACCGGGATATCTGACTTTGTGCTTGGAGACAGCAGCCACTACTGCCCACTGTTGACAGATTGTGTCTGAAACTGTCGGATTTTATCTCAACACAGGGCGTGGTCAGCTTCAGGGGAGGCAGAGCTTTAACACGGGTTTAATTCCCTCATAGCCCCTCCTCACATCTTCTAACTCCTCCCCTAGTCTGGGAGTTTCTGCCTGTAACTCAGTGTTTTGGTCCAGTATTTGTTATAATTTTCTCTCTGGATAATATACTCCATCATGTGGCTCCTGATCCAACAGTAACTGATTGTACAGGATGCCAATGTTCTCCTACCAACCTTCATTTTCCTTCTGTAAATTGTCCATCTCATCCTTCAATTCTTTGTGTCTTTTATTTAACCGTCAGGTGCAGAGATGTGCCCCATTAACCAACTTCTCTCAAACCTTTTTTATCTTAAATTTGTATTTCTGGACATCCTCAGATATTCTATTGAGAATTAAATCGTCATCCCCATCGTACTGCTCGATAATCCTTAGGATGTCCGTCTCCCCAGGTGTGCCTGTTTTTTTTTTCTCTGCCAGGTTATCAATTGACTATTTCCTGTGATATGCTAATGACATTGTATTTCTGGTTTTACTTATTCAAACTCTCTTAAAGCTCCCCCACCGCCCGCACCTCCCTCCACCCCATCCCCCCCCCCACCCCCGCAACCCCCCCCCCCCCGCTCTTAGTGATGAGCACACCGTGTTCTGGTGTAAGCTTTCTATCTATCTCGAGATGCCCAAACCAGTCCCAATGACGAGCACACGTGTTTCACTGTACATTCTCTCTCTCTGTGACAACTCCCTGCCCAGTCTCTGCAATAACCCCACGTTTTTGACCTATTCTAATCTTTCTCTGTCTCCAAATCTCCTTCCCATTCGAGCGATGATCACTCAACTGAGTTTGTCATTTCAACTCTGGACGAGGTTTGTGGACTCTAGTTACAGTGTCTCTGGGTCTGTAACATGAACAACAAATGGAGCAGAGGCTGCAGTGAGGGGATGCTCTATAAAGAGGGAGGAGGAAAGGGATCTGCCCTACCCACCCAGGGTTTTCCAAGAGCACTATTCCTACCTACACCTAACCCAGAAGCAATGTGTGAGGTGACTCTGATTCAATAAGGATCTGGTCACAGAGCTGTGTCACCTCCTGTAACACGACCTGGAGCCTCACACCAGGGTGAGGACGTAGCTGTTGGTGGCCGTTAAGGTCACAGTTTCATTGAACTTCTATGTATCTGGATCTTCCCAGGCAGGAGCAGGAGACATATCCAACATAGAGTGGTAGAAATTGATGGAGTCATGGAGTCATGTACGACACAGAAGGAGGCCATTTTGCCCCTCTGTGCCAGCTCTGTGTGGAACAATTCAGTCAGTCCCAATCCCCCGCTCAATCCCCGTATCCCTGCAAGTTCACTTCCTTCAGGTGTCCATCCAGTTTCCTTTTAAAATCATTGATTGTCTCAGCTTCCACCACCCTCATGGGCAGTGAGTTCCAGCTCATTACCATCCACTGTGTAAAATATTTCTTCCTCATATCCACCTGCATCTCTTATCCAAAACCTTCCATCTGTGTCCCCTAGTCCGTGTTTCATCAGATAATGAGAAGACTTTTTCCTTGTCTATCTTACCTAAGCCTATCATAATCTTGTACACGTTTATCATACCACTCTCAATCTCCTTTACTCCAGGGAGAACAACTCCATTTTCTCCAATCTAACCTTGTAACTAACCAACCCGCTCCCCCCCCACCCCCACCCCCCTCCAATCCCTGGAACCATTCTGGTAAATCTCCTCTGCACCCCCTCAAGGACTTCACATTCTTCCTAAAGTGTGCTGACCAGAACTGGACACAGTTCTCTAGTTGGGGCCTAACCAAAGCTTTATACAGTTTCAGCATAACTTCCCTGCTTTTGTATCTTTGCCTCTAATTATGAAGCCCAAGATCTGATCAGCTTTGCTTAACACTCTCCAAATATGTTCTTCCACCTTCAATGACCAATGCATATAGAGCCCCAGGTCCCTCAGTTCCTGCACAATCTTTAGAACTGTCCCATTAAGTCTCTATTGCTTTCCTATTCCATCTGACAAAATACATCACCTCACACTCCTCTGTATTAAATTCCACCTGCCACTTCTCTGGCCATTCTGCTAGCCTATCTATATCCTGTTGTAGGCATTTTGCATCATCCTCACTGGTTACCACTCCTCCAAGTATGGTAATATTGGAAAATTTTGAAATTCTAATCTGAATTCCAAGATCCATCTCATTTATATATATATATAGCAAAAAAAAAATCAGTTGGTCCTAGCACTGACCCTTGGAAAACATCACTGTCTACCGTCCTCCAGTGTGAAAAACAACCGTTCACCAGCACTCTGCCCGAACTATCTCTTCTTTGAAGGTAGCCCATTGTTCAGCTCTTGTTTTCCTGCCAAACGTTGACTCTAATTTATTCGCCCCAGCTCCATTTTTACACCGGTTGACTTGTTGAAGTTGACTTTCTCATAGTTAATTATTCTTACTCTGGATTGCTCTTTGTCCTTTCCCATAGTCAACAAAAACCTTTTGATACGATGATCACTGTCCCCTAAATGTTCTCCTACTGATACTTAATCCACTTGGGTCCAGCTCATTCTCGAGAACCAGGTCTAGCAGTGTCTCCTTTCTCGTTGGACTAGCAACATATTGTTGTAGAAATGTTTCCTGCACACACTGTAGTAACTCCTGCCTCCCTCTGCCCGTTAAATTGCTACTATCCCAGTCAATATTAGGATAATGAATGTTCCCCCATTGTAACTACTCTATAATTCTTGCATCTTTCAGTAATTTTCTTGCAGATTTGTTCCTCCACATCCTTCCCATTAGCTGATGGCCTATAGACAACACCGAGCAATGTAAATGAACCTTTTTTTGTTCTTTAGCTCTATCCAAATAGATTCTGTCCTTCACCCACCTACGCACCCACCCAGCCCCCACTCCCACCTCCCCACACACGTCCCCGGGACATTCACTCTCTCCAGCACTATAATGTTCTCCTTATTCAATACCACCACACTTACTCCTTTTCTCCCTTTCCTGTTTTTCCTGAACACCTTGTATCCAGGAATATTTAACACCCAGTTCTGCCCTTCTTTGAGCCAGATCTCTGTCATAGCCACAACATCATATTTCCATATGGCAATCTGCACCTGTACCTCACCAGTCTTATTAACCAAACTCCGTACATTCACATACATGCACGTCAACCCTGATGTACACTTTATTACTTCCTCCCTTACTCAGACCCCAACTAATAACTTTCTAAACCCTACTATAGTGTTATCCATTTCTCCCAGTATTCTGTGCACTTTAGCATTCCTCTCTGATGTTTACTCCTGGTTACCACACACCTGTCAATTTAGTGTAAACCCTCTCCAATAGCACTAACATATCACCCTGCAAGGAAATTAGCTCCAGCTCTGTTCAGGTGCAACCGTCCGGCCTGTACAGATCCCACATTCTCCAGAACTGGTCCCAGTGTCCCAGCAATGCAAACCTCACCGCTTCTGCAGCATCCTCCCAGCCACACATCCATCTGTACTATCCTCCTATTTCTATACTCACTCGCACGGGGTACTGGCAGTAATCTGGAGATTACTACTTTGAGATGGCTAACTTGACCCTGACACCAGGGAGGAAACACACCATCTTGGATGCATGTCTGCGGCCTCAGAAACGCTCGTCTGTTCCCGTGACTATCGAATCTCCTGTCACTGTCAACATTCTAGTCTTCACTGTATCCCCTCCCACCCCCAGTACAGCTGAGACAGCCCGGGTACCATGGCCTTGTCTCTGGCTGCAGTCCCCAGATGAAACATCACTTTCCTCAGTATTGAATACTGGTTGGAGAGTGAGATGCACTCTGGGGTCACCTGTGGTACCTGCCTGATTCTTCTTCCCTTAATCTGTGGTGTGACCACATCTATAACGTGCTCTTCACAAATTACTCAACCTCACGTAAACACCACAGAGGCATCCATGGTCCCACCATCTGCAGCTTGTACATCATCCCAGACAGCAGGATGAAGAGGAGGTGGGAGTTAAGAAGGGGCATAAGGCAGGAACATAACGTCATCCTGAATGCTGTCGGAGATGCCGGATGCTATGGGCTCTGTCACTGCCGTTCCCATGAGGTGGAGAATGAACTCCTCCCTCAGGCTCAGGGGATGAAGGTAAGCCTGGATCCCGACAGTTCACTGCTGCTCCCTGTCCTGTAAGAGAGAGAGCAGAATGTCAGTGATTGTGTTGCACTGTGTTTGGGAGATATGCCTGCAACAGCTGAATAGCTGGTGGTATGTGAAGGCAGTGAAAGGTGGATGTGAGGCTGGTATCAGTGGAAGGTATGTAAAGGTGATGTGGAGTATGTAAATGTTAGGTGTGAGTCCTGAGTGTTAAGGACTGCTGATGGGTGAGTGATGGGGGTGTGGTACATTGAGCAGTGTGAGAGGTTGGTGATGTTGGGGTTAGGAAATGCCATGTGGAAATGAATTCACTGACATTGATCACCCGTGTGAGCTCATTCGACATCTTCTGGCTCTGCTGCCAGGTCCTGGGGCCAAGCTTCCTGCATTGACCTCCCTGGCCACCTGCTCCCATTCCCTTCGGAGTGCGTTTCTTGAGGGTCTACATCCCACCCCACTGATACATGGCCTCTCTTCTCCTGTCACCCTCCATGACTAAGGCCTCCAGCACTACATCCGTGAATCACAGAGCCCTCTCTCTGTGCTAGTATTCAATCTACCTTTTCTCCAATTGCAGCATTCACAGTCAGCAGCAGCAGCCTCCTGTGATTCAGTGCAGCTTCCCTTTAAGAGGGACAGACTGCCTTTAAGGGCTGAATCCTGGCTGAAACACGTGCTAGACTCAGACACAGTTATGTCTCCTGTTAAGCGTGCAGACAGACAGCAGCGCGGTTCACCCTGGGCGGCCCATAAAATTTACGGAAATGAAATGAGGACGCCCCAGAAATTTTGTGTCACCTGCCTCAACTGGCAGATCATGACCCCACTGCTCAAAAAACGATGCAAACCCGGTTTTCTCTCTCTTTCTGTTTTCCTTTCCCTCTTTCCCCCTTTCTCACTCTCTCTCCCTTCACTCCATGTCTCTTGCTCATAGAATTAGAGACAGGTGCAGCACTGAATGAGGCTATTCGGCCCTTTGTGTTAGTGCTGTTTCTTTGAAAGAGCTGTCTAATTATTACCACTCTCCTCCTTTATCCCCAGACTATTTTTTTCGCCTTTTCCAGTTTTTTTATTATAATTCCCTTTTGAAAGATATTATTGAATCTGCTTCCATCATGTTTTCGGGCAGTGAATTTCTGATCCCAACAACTCGCTGAGAAGGAAAATTCTCCTCATTTCACCTTTGGTTCTTTGTCAATTACCTTCAATCTGTGTCTTCTTGATACTGAACTTTCTGACACTGGAAACAGTTTCACATTAATTACCCCATCAAAACTCTTCATGATTTTGAATTCGATATTAAATCTCCCCTTACCCTTCACTGCTCCAAAGAGAACAAACCCAGCTTTTCCAATCTCTCCATGTAACTGAATTCCCAGATCCCTGGCACCATATGTTTCAAATTCTGCTATTCCATGTGTCATGTACTGGGATATGCTGTAGTGTTTTATATAGATTTGGCATAACTTCCAAGTTTTGTTTTCTATGCCTCTATTTATAAAGCCCAGGATCTCATATGCTTTATTAACTGTTGTGCTAACCTGTCCTGTGACCTTCAACGATTTACACATAAACTCCCCATGTCTCTCTGTTCTTGCACTCCCTTTACAGTTGTAACATGTAGCTTGTGTTGTCTCTCCACATACATCCTTCTAAAAGGTATTACCTTACATCTTTGCTGTGACAATTCAAATTTCAGAAGATTGAAGACATTGTTTTCAGTCCCTGCTCCAAACTTAATTCCCTAGCTACCGACTCCATACCTCTCCCTGGCAATTGTGTGAGACTAAACCAGACTGTTCACACCTTGGTGTCATATTTGACCCCGAGATGAACTTCCGACCACATCTACACACCTTCACTAAAACCGCCTATCTGCACCTAGAAAATCATAGAAAAATCATAGAATGTTTACAACACAGAAAGAGGCCATTTGGCCCATTGTGTCTCTGCTATCCAAAAAACGACCTCCCCAGCCGAATCCCACCTTCCAGCATTTGGTCCCGAGCTCTGCAGATTAAATCACTTGAGGTGTAGAAAGGTACATTTAAAATCAGATGAGGTTTTCAGCCTCTTCTACCCTTTCAGAAACTGAGTTCCAGACCCCCACCCCACCACACTCTGAGTGATTTTTTTTCCTCATCTCCCCTCTAATTTTTCTACCAATCATTTAAATCCATGCCCTCTTGTCACTGATCTCTCTGCTAAGGTGAATAGACCCTTCACCACCACTCTATCCAGGGCCCTCAACGTTTTGTACGTTTCAATCAGATTTCCCCTCAGCCTTCTCTGCTCCAAGGCGAACAACCCCAGCCTATCCAATCATTCCTCAAAGTTGCATTTTCCCTGTCCCGGCAACATGTTTGATAAATCTCCTCTGTCCCCTCTCCAGTGCAATTACATCCTTTCTGTAATGAGGTGACCAGAACTGCACACATTACTCAAGTTATGGCCTAACCAATGATTTATGCAGTTCCAGCATAACCTCCCTGCTCTTATATTCAATACCTCGGCTAATAAGGGAAAGGATTCCATATGACCTCTTAACCACCTTATCGAGCTGTCCTGCTACATTCAGCTATCTGTGGGCATTCACTCTAAGGTCTGTCACTTCCTCTACACTTCTCAGTATTCTCCCATTAATCATGCATTCCTTTGCCTTATTTGACCTCCCCAAATGCATCATATCGCACTTATCCAGCCTGAATTCAATTTACCACTTCTCTGCCCATCTGACCAGTCCATCAATATCTTCCTGCAGTGTACAGCTATCCTCCTTGCGATCTACCACACGGTCAATCTTTGTATCGTCTGCAAACTTCTTGATTATGCCCCTACCTTTACTTCCAAATCGTTAATGTATGCGACATAAAGCAGGGGTCCCAGTACTCAGCTGTGTGGAATTTGCTTTTTTTTATTCATTCGTGGGATTTGGGCGTCACTGCCTGGGCCTGTATTTATTGCACATCCCTTATTGCCCTTGAACTGAGTGGCTTGTGAGGCCATTTAATAGTCCATCACATTGTTGTGGGTCTGGAGTCACATGTGGCCAGATCAGGTAAGGACAGCAGATCTCCTTCCCCAAAAGGACATTTGTGAACCAGATGGGCTTTTCAAACAATCGACAATGGTTTCATGGTCACCATTAGAGTCGCTGTTTAATTCCAGAACTATTAATTGATTTCAAATTTCATTATGCGTCATGGTGGGCTTCGAATCCACGTCCCCGGAGTGTTAACCTGGGTATGCTGGATTTACAAGTGCAGTGACATTGCCACTACACCACTGCCTCCACTAAATCCTTCTGGAAACATCCCTCCAGTCACTAACACGCTTGTCAACAATGACTCTTTCTTTCCTGCCACTGAGCTAATTTTGCATCCACCTTGCTGCATTTCCCTGGATCCCCTGGGATTTTATTTTTAACAAGTTTGCTATGTGGGCCCTTGCCAAAAGTCTTGCTAAAATCCAAGTAGACCGCATCAAATACGTTAAACTCATCTATCGTCCTTGTTACTTCATTAAAAATCATGCAAGTTAGTCAGACACGATCTTAGCTTAACACGTCTGTGGTGATTATCCTTGATTAACCTGTGCCTTTCTAAGTGACAGTTTATCCTGTCTCTCAGAATAGATTCCAATAATTTTCCCACTCTGAGGTTAGACTGGCTGTTCTGTATTTATTCGGTCTATCCTTCGCTCCCTTTTTGATCAGTGGGACAATGTTATCAGTTCTCCAATCCTCCAGCACCACACCTGTATCCAGTGAGAACTGGAAAATCATGGACATACCTTTGGCTATTTCTTCTGTTGCTTCTTTTAACAACCTGGGGTACATTTCATCACGCCATGGTGATTTATCAACTTTCAATGATGCTAATTCCATTTATACTTCCTCTCTGCCTATGTTTATCAGATCCAATAATTCATAATCCTCCTCCTTAACTACAATATCTGCATCGTTCCCCTCTTTTGTGAAGACAGTCACAAAGTATTCATTAAGAACCATGTCAGTAACTACTGTCCCTACACATAGGTTACCTTATCGGTCATTAATGGGCTCTGCTCTCTCCTTTGTTGTCCTCGTAGCCTTAATGTATTGAAAGAAAAAACAGACATGGGTTCACCTTGATTTTGTTTGCCAATATTTATTTATGATCTCTCCTTGCTTTGGTAAATTCCTTTTTGATATCTGCCTCCACATTCTATACTCCTCTTGGTTTTCTGTTGTGTTGAGATCTCGGTGTGGGACTTAAGCTTGCCATTCCTGCTGTATCTTACCCTGCAGGCTCCTTGACATCCATGGAGCTGGGGAATGAGACAGACTTGATTTATCTCCAAAGCGCTGGCACCGACTCGATGAGTAGAAATGACCCATTCTGCGCTAGAATTGACCATGCCACGATGACTCTATGACATGGGTATTCTATTACAACAACTTTCCGATACTGGGAAAGTTTATAATGGACTGGACAGTATCACCCTGTTGAACCCCGTGATGTAAGTGAAATGTTTGATGCCCCAGAACATGGTTAGCAAATGTCCTTCACAAACAGAGTAAATCAGTTCAGCCCCATTCACAATTCTGCAGTAATTCACAATAGGGAGTAAGTTCGCCTGGTTTTCTCCACATAGGACAGCAGCCAGGCATTTCACTGTGTCCACCACCTCCATGTGGAAAGTATTGTCAGGGTTAGATGAGATATGACACGTTGCCTGGGCGACAGATTTCTTTAGTTGTGTTACTGTTTCTGTGCTCTCTTAGTCCAAACGGGATAAACCTGGTCATCATCACCATTCGGTGGTTCATAAAGAGGAGTCACAGTCTCAGCAAATCGAGGGATGAGGGTCCGCTGATACCCCACAGCCTGAGGATAGGACACAGGGAAGTCTTTGAGGTGGTCAGCGGTAGACACTTGATGAGGGGCAATTGATAACCAACAAGCCTGAGGATAGGTCATGGGCAGTCTTTGAGGTGGACAAGGGTAGACACTCACAATGGGTGAGATTCTAAACGAGTACTTTGCATCGGTATTCACCGAGGAGAGGGACATGACGGATCTTGAGGTTAGGGACAGATGTTTGATTACTCTAGGTCAAGTCGGCATCAGGAGGGAGGAAGTGTTGGGTATTCTAAAAGGCATTAAGGTGGACAAGTCCCCAGGTCCGGATGGGATCTATCCCTGGTTACAGTGGGAAGCGAGAGAGGAAATAGCTGTGGCCTGAACAGATATCTTTGCAACATCCTTAACCACGGGTGAGGTCCCGGAGGACTGGAGAGTTGCTAATGTTGTCCCCATGTTTAAGAAGGGGAGCAGGGATAATCCAGGTAATTATAGACCGGTGAGCCTGACGTCAGTGGTAGGGAAGCTGCTGGAGAAGATGCTGAGGGATAGGATCTATTCCCATTTGGAAGACAATGGGCTTATCAGTGATAGGAAACATGGTTTTGTGCAGGGAAGGTCATGTCTTACCAACTTAATAGAATTCTTTGAGGAATTGACATTGTTGATTGATGAGGGAAGGACTGTAGATGTCATATACATGGACTTCAGTAAGGCGTTTGATAAGCTTCCCCATGGTAGGCTGATGGAGAAAGTGAAGGCGCATGGGGTCCAAGGTGTACTAGCTAGATGGATAAAGAACTGGCTGGGCAACAGGAGACAGAGAGTAGCAGTGGAAGGGAGTTTCTCAAAATGGACACGTGTGACCAGTGGTGTTCCACGGGGATCCGTGCTGGGACCACTGTTGTTTGTGATATACATTAATGATTTGGAGGAAAGTATAGGCGGTCTGATCAGCAAGTTTGCAGATGACATTAAGTTTGGTGGAGTAGCAGATAGTGAAAGGGACTGTCAGAGAATACAGCAGAATATAAATAGATTGGAGAGTTGGGAAGAGAAATGGCAGATGGAGTTCAATCAGGGCAAATGCGAGGTGATGCATTTTGGAAGACCCAATTCAAGAGTGAACTATACAGTAAATGGAAAAGTCCTGGTGAAAATTGATGCGCAGAGAGATTTGGGTGTTCAGGTCCATTGTTCCCTGAAGGTGGCAACGCAGGTCAATCGAGTGGTCAAGAAGGCATACGGCATGCTTTCCCTCATCGGACGGGGTATTGAGTACAAGAGTTTGCAGATCATGTTACAGTTGTATAGGACTTTGGTTCGGCCACATTTGGAATACTGCGAGCAGTTCTGGTCGCCACAATACCAAAAGGATGTGGATGCTTTGGAGAGGGTGCAGAGGAGGTTCACCAGGATGTTGCCTGGTATGGAGGGCGCTCGCTATGAAGAGAGGTTGAGTAGATTCGGATTATTTTCATTATAAAGACGGACGTTGAGGGGGGACCTGATTGACGTGTACAAAATCATGAGAGGTATAGACAGGGTGGACAGCAAGAGGCTTTTTCCCAGAGTGGGGGATTCAATTACGAGGGGACACGAGTTCAAAGTGAAAGGGGAAAAGTTTAGAGGGGATATGCGTGGAAAGTTCTTTACGCAGAGGGTGGTGGGCACCTGGAACGCATTGCCAGTGGAGGTGGTAGACGCGGGCACGATAGCATCTTTTAAGATGTATCTAGACAGATACATGAATGGGCAGGAAGTAAAGAGATACAGACCCTTAGAAAATAGGCGACATGTTTTGATAGAGAATTTGGATCGGCGTAGGCTTGGAGGGCCGAAGGGCCTGTTCATGTGCTGTAATGTTCTTTGTTCTTTGTTCTTTGATCTTGATGTTGGTCTGGGCTGATGTTGGATGAGCCAATCTGGACACCTAGAAAGGTGACACGATGTTACACCAGCTGGGCCTTACATGGATGGTCTTTTTGTCCAGCTCCCAAAGTAACTGCAGTAGTTCCTGTAAAAGGGTTAAATGTGTGGACACGGTCTGTGGTGATGAAGAGGAGATCATCGATATATTGCAGCAGCAGGAAGACTGTGAAAGGCTCATAAGGGCCCCGGCCATATTTTTGTGGAACATAGTGGGGTTATTGTGGAACCTCTTCTGACAGACATGTCCAGAGGTATCTCTGGTCCTCAGAAGTGAATGTGAATTTAATTTGTTTCTCTAGTTTTACTGGGATACTCCAATAACCATTAGAGATATCCAGGGTGGTGAAGACAGCCCTGCCGCTGGGAATCCGGGAGAGTAGGGTGGGTGTCTCTCACATAACCGGGTTCACACAGGGGTGACTGAGTTGAGTTTGTGGTGGTCAGTAGTCAGTCACCAGCTGCCATCCGGTTTTCCAACCGGCTAAATCGGGCAGTTAGTCGTGAATGTGTCTTTGTGAACGACACCCTGGTTTAACAATGACCTGATGTTGTCTGGAACATATGATATAATCTCAGCTCGGTAAGAATACTGCTTCATGGAGCATGCAATGGTCAGTTAATTTCTTCAGGTCAGCTCATGTTTCCACAGTCATCTTTATGGGTTGTGAATACACTCAGCACCGACTCGAGAATCGCCTGTACCTCAGGTTCATCAGAGGTGTCTGATTCACACTCCTCTGATATTTTAATCATGAATATTGAGGGTGCAATGGACACCAGAGTATGGGTATGGTTTAATGTTCTAAAATATACAAATATAGGGATAATCAATTACTGCTGATAACCTTTGAGCACATTACTGCCCAGTAGTCCCTGTCCATTATGCAGGATCATATGAAAGGGAGGCAGGAATTTGACATGAACTCTGTTCCATCTCCTGCACCACTATAAGATCCCAGATTACCCAAAAGGAGGTCGAAGGGTCACAAGCAGTTTATTGAGGAGTAACAGTTCAAATACAGCACAGGATCAGAATAGACAGAGTAGACATACGACCTGTGACTGGTGACAAAGGTTTTCTGGCTATGGATCAGATGTTAGAAGCTGTTATTATGGACGTTTATAGAAGAGCACGTAGAGAAATTCAAAGTGATCAAGCAGTGTCAGCATGGTTTTGTGAAAGGAACATCAAGTTTAACCAATTTATTGGAGTTCTTTGAAGAAATTACACGTACTGTGGATAAAGGGGAACCGTTGGATGTAATGTAGTTAGATTTCCAGAAGACACTTGATCACGTGTCACATCAATGGTCATTGCAGAAACTAAATGCTAATGGTGTAGGGGGTAACATATTGACATGGATAGAAGATTGGCTATCCAACAGAAAACAGAGAGTAGGCAAAATGGGTCATTTTCTGTTTGGTAAGATGTAACGAGTCGTGTGCCACAGAGATCAGTGCTGGGGACGTAACTTTTTACAATTTATATAAATGACTTGGATGAAGGGACTCAAGGAATGGTTGCTAAATTTTCTGATGAAACAAAGACAGATCGGAACGAAAGTTGTGAAGAAGACATAATTGGGCTGCAAAGGGATATCGATTGCTTACGTTAGTGGGCAAAGATGTGGCAAATGGAGTAAAATGAGGGAAAATGTGGAATTGTCCATTTTATAGGAAGAATAAAAAAGAAACGAATTATCTGAATGGTGAGAGATTGCAGAGCTCTACGATGCAGAGGAACTGGGTGTGCTCGTGTATGAATTGTATAAGTTTATTATGCAGGTACAACAGGTAATCAGGAAACTAATCGAATGTTATCATGTATTACAGAAGGAATTGAATACAAAAGTATGGAGGTTATGTTTCATTTATACAGGACATTGGTGAGACCACATCTGGAGTTCTGTGTAGCTTACTGGTCTCCTTATTTAAGGAGGATGTAAATGTGTTGAAAGCAGTACAGAGAATGTTTACTAGACTAATACCTGGAATGGCTGGGTTGTCTTTTAAGGAAAGGCTGGACAGGCTAGGCTGATATCAGCTGGAGTTTAGAAGATTAAAAGGTGACTTTATTAAGGCATAATATTCTGAGTGTAGGGTAGAGTAGGTGAGGGCCACAGAGAGAGAAACAGAGAGAGAGAGAGAGAGAGAGACAGCTCAGCTTATCTGCTGTGGAAACCCTCATCAATGCCTTTGTTACCTCGAGACTTGACTATTCTAACACACTCCTGGCTGCTCTCCCACATTCTACAATCTGTAACCTTGTGGTCATCCAAAACTCTGCTGCCATCTTCTAATTGACACCAAATTCTGTTCACCCAACATCACTGCACTCACTGACCGACATTGGCTCTTGGTCGAGTCACACCTCAATTTTTTTATTCAAAATCATGTGATCAAATCCCTCCATGTCCTCACCCCTCTGATTATCCCAATCCCCTGCTCATTTCCAATATTCCTGAACTTTATAAAAGTATTTTTCTAATTCCCTTTTTAAAGTGAGTTTATTTCCCTCTGTCTCTCTCCCTGACCACACATTTCATCTCTCCAGCTCCACTGGTGCTGTGGAAGTTTAGATCCATAACCTGATATGAACTGCACTGCTATTCACATCCAGCACATTGTACAGGACACCCAGGTTGGCCGGGGTGCTGGTGTCGGTGTAACGTGTGTGTGTCTGTAGTGTGAGGAGGGGTCTGAATATGATGTCAATCAGCCATTTCAGCAACTTTGATGTACGTCTTTGAAATTTGGTCTGTACATGTCCACTGACCACCTGTGTTAGTCACTCTCAGCTGAACATACATTCAGCAGCACGAGGAACCCCCTCTAGTATTATTTAAAAGGACCAGGCATCCAACGTACAGGTGAGGGGCTTTTGACTTACTTCTGCTATTGTAAAGTTAGTGGAGGTGCTGTGGATGGTTTTCTGCAGGTTGTGTTGTGAGCTGTGCAGACATTCAGGGAGGAGAGAGGACTTGGAGACCCAACACTGGACGAGGTATGGGGACTGTAGTTACAGTGTCTCTGGGTCTGAAACATGACCAACAAATGGAGAAGAGGCTGCAGAGTGATGGATCTCTGTAAAGAAGGAGGAGGAGGGGGCTCTGCACTACCGACCACGGGTTTTCCAACAGCAAAAGGAGCAGTGGTCATAATATCGAACACTGGGGAACACTACTGTATACGCCCATCGAGTCTGAACAACAACCTTTCACCACTTCTCTCTGTTTACTGTTCCTGAGCCAATGTTATATCCACACTGTCACTGTCCCTTTAATCCATAGGCTTCAGTTTCCTTAACCTGTCTATTGAATGCCAGTTGATCAAACACCTTTTGAAAGTCCATATATATAACTTCAATCACACCACCCTCATCAACCCTCTCCATTGTTTTATCAAATAACTCCATCAAGTTTACGTCACCACCACCTCTCTCCACTCCTCCACTGTTGTTAAATTATCAGACTGCTTATCTGACATCCAGTACTGGATGAGCAGAAATTTCCCCCAATTAAATATTGGGAAGACTGATGCCATTGTTTTCACTCCCCACTCCAACTCTGTTCCCTTGCTATTGATTCCATCCCACACCCTGGTAACAGTCTGAGATTCAGACAGTCTGTTTGCAATCTTGGTGTCACATTTCACCACAAAATGAGCTTTAACCTCATTTTCAGGGTATAATTACAACCGCCTATTTCCTCCTCAGTAACATCGCCAAACGTCACCCCTGTCTCAGCCCATCTGCTGCTAAAACCTCATTCATGCCATCGTCACCTCTCGATGTGACTATTCCAACTCACTCCTGGCTGATCTCCCACATCTACTCTCTGTAAACTTGAGGTCATCCAAAACTCTGCTGCCCATGTCTTAGCTCACACCAAGTCCCTTTCATCTATCACTGACCGACATAGGCTCCCAGTCAAGCAATGTCTTGATTTTAAAATTCCCATCCTTGTTTTCATATCCCTCAATGGTCTCGCCTCTCCCTATCTCTGTAATCTCCTCCAGCTCCAGAACCCATCGAGCCATCTGTGTTTCTCGAATTCTGGCCTCTTTTACATCCGTTTAGATGTTTACAAAGTTATGGGCGGCATGGACAGAGTGGATACTCAGAATCTTTTTCCCAGGGTGGAAGAGTCAGTTACTTGGGAACATCGGTTTCAGGTGCGAGGGGCAAAGTTTAGAGGGGATGTGCGAGGCAGGTTTTGACACAGAGGGTGGTGAGTGCCTGGAACTTGCTGCCGGGGGAGGTGGTGGAAGCAGATACGATAGCGACGTTTAAGAGACATCTTGACAAATATATGAATAGGAAGGGAATAGAGCGATATGGGCCCCGGAAGTGCAGAAGGTGTTAGTTTCGGCAGGCATCAAGATCGGCGCAGGCTTGGAGGGCCGAATGGCCTGTTCCTGTGCTGTACTGTTCTTTGTTCTTGGTTCTTTGTTATTTTAATCACTGCACCACTGGCGACCGTGCCTTCTGCTGCCGGGGCCCAATCTCTGCAGTATCCTCCCTACACACTTCCGCCTCTCCATCTCGCTTCCCTCCTTTAAGACATTCCTGAAAACTTTCCTCTTTGGCTAAGCTGTTGGTCCTTTGACCTAATATCTCCTGTTGTATGTCAGTTCGTCATTTGCTTCATAATGCTCCTGTGAAGCATCTTGGGATGGTTTAAAGACAATATCTAAATATAAATTGTTGTTGTTGTTGAAGTTCGCCAGACATCATTTGTCTGCAGCATATCCAGGTTGCTAACCACTTACTATCCAATGTTTTTCCAAGCAACAAATATTTTTCTCTTGTGTTGTCACGTCTAAAAAATGTCCCCGGTCGTGACTCTAGTCTGACTGTTCAGTAATTACAGCGTTTATCCCATATCTCCTTTTTTAAACAGGATGTAAGATTTACAATCCTCCTGTCCTCTGTCATCACACCCATATCCAAGGAGGATTGGAAGATTCTGGCCAGTGCCTCTGCTATTTCCACTATTCCTTCCCTCAGAAACCCCAAAACATCCATTCAGACTGGGTAAGAGTTCCAGTTTATTGTGGTTCAAAAAGGTGTTGGATAGAAAGGTGTTAACTGAAACTGTTTGTTCAGTGACTGTAATTAATGTCAGTCTCCATGGACCCTGATTGTGTCACAGGAGGGTTTCCCTCTTCTATTAATAAGGGACTCCTTTCAATGTGTTATCATACTGTCAGCGGGAGCATCACACCCGGCACTCACAGGGATCAGCGGCTCCAGAGAGAGGGAGAGGATAGATCAGAATCTGAGAACAATGGGTCAGAATCTGAGAACAATGGGTCAGAGTCTGAGAACAATGGGTCAGAATCTGAGAACAATGGGTCAGAATCTGAGAACAATGGGTCAGAGTCTGAGAACAATGGGTCAGAATCTGAGAACAATGGATCAGAGTCTGAGAACAATGGGTCAGAATCTGAGAACAATGGGTCAGAGTCTGAGAACAATGGGTCAGAATCTGAGAACAATGGGTCAGAATCTGAGAACAATGGGTCAGAGTCTGAGAACAATGGGTCAGAATCTGAGAACAATGGGTCAGAATCTGAGAACAATGGGTCAGAGTCTGAGAACAATGTGTCAGAATCTGATAACAATGGGTCAGAATCTGAGAACAATGGGTCAGAGTCTGAGAACAATGGATCAGAATCTGAGAACAATGGGTCAGAATCTGAGAACAATGGGTCAGAATCTGAGAACAATGGGTCAGAGTCTGAGAACAATGGATCAGAATCTGAGAACAATGGGTCAGAATCTGAGAACAATAGGTCAGAATCTGAGAACAATGGGTCAGAGTCTGAGAACAATGTGTCAGAATCTGATAACAATGGGTCAGAATCTGAGAACAATGGGTCAGAATCTGATAACAATGGGTCAGAGTCTGAGAACAATGGGTCAGAGTCTGATAACAATGGGTCAGAATCTGAGAACAATGGGTCAGAATCTGAGAACAATGGGTCAGAGTCTGAGAACAATGGGTCAGAATCTGAGAACAATGGGTCAGAATCTGATAACAATGGGACAGAATCTGATAACAATGGGTCAGAATCTGAGAACAATGGGTCAGAATCTGAGAACAATGGGTCAGAATCTGATAACAATGGGTCAGAGTCTGAGAACAATGGATCAGAGTCTGAGAACAATGGGTCAGAATCTGAGAACAATGGGTCAGAATCTGATAACAATGGGTCAGAGTCTGAGAACAATGGGTCAGAATCTGAGAACAATGGGTCAGAGTCTGAGAACAATGGATCAGAGTCTGAGAACAATGGGTCAGAGTCTGAGAACAATGGGTCAGAATCTGAGAACAATGGGTCAGAGTCTGATAACAATGGGTCAGAATCTGAGAACAATGGGTCAGAATCTGAGAACAATGGGTCAGAGTCTGAGAACAATGGGTCAGAATCTGAGAACAATGGGTCAGAATCTGAGAACAATGGGTCAGAATCTGATAACAATGGGTCAGAGTCTGAGAACAATGGGTCAGAATCTGAGAACAATGGGTCAGAGTCTGAGAACAATGGGTCAGAATCTGAGAACAATGGGTCAGAGTCTGAGAACAATGGGTCAGAATCTGAGAACAATGGGTCAGAATCTGATAACAATGGGTCAGAGTCTGAGAACAATGGGTCAGAGTCTGATAACAATGGGTCAGAGTCTGAGAACAATGGGTCAGAGTCTGATAACAATGGGTCAGAATCTGAGAACAATGGGTCAGAATCTGAGAACAATGGGTCAGAGTCTGAGAACAATGGGTCAGAATCTGAGAACAATGGGTCAGAGTCTGAGAACAATGGGTCAGAATCTGAGAACAATGGGTCAGAATCTGATAACAATGGGTCAGAATCTGAGAACAATGTGTCAGAATCTGATAACAATGGGTCAGAGTCTGAGAACAATGTGTCAGAATCTGATAACAATGGGTCAGAATCTGAGAACAATGGGTCAGAATCTGATAACAATGGGTCAGAGTCTGAGAACAATGGGTCAGAGTCTGATAACAATGGGTCAGAATCTGAGAACAATGGGTCAGAATCTGAGAACAATGGGTCAGAGTCTGAGAACAATGGGTCAGAATCTGAGAACAATGGGTCAGAATCTGAGAACAATGGGTCAGAATCTGAGAACAATGGGTCAGAATCTGAGAACAATGGGTCAGAATCTGAGAACAATGGGTCAGAGTCTGAGAACAATGGGTCAGAATCTGAGAACAATGGGTCAGAATCTGATAACAATGGGTCAGAATCTGAGAACAATGGGTCAGAATCTGAGAACAATGGGTCAGAGTCTGAGAACAACGGGTCAGAGTCTGAGAACAATGGGTCAGAATCTGAGAACAATGGGTCAGAATCTGAGAACAATGGGTCAGAATCTGAGAACAATGGGTCAGAGTCTGAGAACAATGGGTCAGAGTCTGAGAACAATGGGTCAGAGTCTGAGAACAATGGGTCAGAGTCTGAGAACAATGGGTCAGAATCTGAGAACAATGGGTCAGAATCTGATAACAATGGGTCAGAATCTGAGAACAATGGGTCAGAATCTGAGAACAATGGGTCAGAATCTGAGAACAATGGGTCAGAGTCTGAGAACAATGGGTCAGAATCTGAGAACAATGGGTCAGAATCTGAGAACAATGGGTCAGAGTCTGAGAACAATGGGTCAGAATCTGAGAACAATGGGTCAGAATCTGAGAACAATGGGTCAGAATCTGATAACAATGGGACAGAATCTGAGAACAATGGGTCAGAATCTGAGAACAATGGGTCAGAGTCTGAGAACAATGGGTCAGAATCTGAGAACAATGGGTCAGAATCTGAGAACAATGGGTCAGAATCTGAGAACAATGGGTCAGAATCTGAGAACAATGGGTCAGAGTCTGAGAACAATGGGTCAGAATCTGAGAACAATGGGTCAGAATCTGAGAACAATGGGTCAGAATCTGAGAACAATGGGTCAGAATCTGATAACAATGGGTCAGAATCTGAGAACAATGGGTCAGAATCTGATAACAATGGGTCAGAGTCTGAGAACAATGGGTCAGAATCTGAGAACAATGGGTCAGAATCTGATAACAATGGGTCAGAGTCTGAGAACAATGGGTCAGAGTCTGAGAACAATGGGTCAGAATCTTAGAACAATGTGTCAGAATCTGAGAACAATGGATCAGAATCTGAGAACAATGGGTCAGAGTCTGAGAACAATGGGTCAGAGTCTGAGAACAATGGGTCAGAGTCTGAGAACAATGGGTCAGAATCTGAGAACAATGGGTCAGAGTCTGAGAACAATGGGTCAGAATCTGAGAACAATGGGTCAGAGTCTGAGAACAATGGGTCAGAATCTGAGAACAATGTGTCAGAATCTGAGAACAATGGATCAGAATCTGATAACAATGGGTCAGAGTCTGAGAACAATGGGTCAGAGTCTGAGAACAATGGGTCAGAATCTGAGAACAATGGGTCAGAGTCTGAGAACAATGGGTCAGAGTCTGAGAACAATGGGTCAGAATCTGAGAACAATGTGTCAGAATCTGAGAACAATGGATCAGAATCTGATAACAATGGGTCAGAATCTGAGAACAATGGGTCAGAGTCTGAGAACAATGGGTCAGAGTCTGAGAACAATGGGTCAGAATCTGAGAACAATGTGTCAGAATCTGAGAACAATGGATCAGAATCTGATAACAATGGGTCAGAATCTGAGAACAATGGGTCAGAGTCTGAGAACAATGGGTCAGAGTCTGAGAACAATGGGTCAGAATCTGAGAACAATGGGTCAGAATCTGAGAACAATGGGTCAGAGTCTGAGAACAATGGGTCAGAATCTGAGAACAATGGGTCAGAATCTGAGAACAATGGGTCAGAGTCTGAGAACAATGGGTCAGAATCTGATAACAATGGGTCAGAATCTGAGAACAATGTGTCAGAATCTGAGAACAATGGATCAGAATCTGATAACAATGGGTCAGAATCTGAGAACAATGGGTCAGAATCTGAGAACAATGGGTCAGAATCTGATAACAATGGGTCAGAATCTGAGAACAATGGGTCAGAATCTGAGAACAATGGGTCAGAATCTGAGAACAATGGATCAGAATCTGAGAACAATGGGTCAGAATCTGATAACAATGGGTCAGAGTCTGAGAACAATGGGTCAGAATCTGAGAACAATGGGTCAGAATCTGAGAACAATGGGTCAGAATCTGAGAACAATGGGTCAGAATCTGAGAACAATGGGTCAGAATCTGAGAACAATGGGTCAGAATCTGAGAACAATGGGTCAGAATCTGAGAACAATGGGTCAGAATCTGAGAACAATGGGTCAGAATCTGAGAACAATGGATCAGAGTCTGAGAACAATGGGTCAGAATCTGAGAACAATGGGTCAGAATCTGATAACAATGGGTCAGAGTCTGAGAACAATGGGTCAGAATCTGAGAACAATGGGTCAGAGTCTGAGAACAATGGATCAGAGTCTGAGAACAATGGGTCAGAGTCTGAGAACAATGGGTCAGAATCTGAGAACAATGGGTCAGAATCTGAGAACAATGGGTCAGAATCTGAGAACAATGGGTCAGAGTCTGAGAACAATGGGTCAGAATCTGAGAACAATGGGTCAGAATCTGAGAACAATGGGTCAGAATCTGAGAACAATGGGTCAGAATCTGAGAACAATGGGTCAGAATCTGATAACAATGGGTCAGAGTCTGAGAACAATGGGTCAGAGTCTGAGAACAATTGGTCAGAATCTGAGAACAATGGGTCAGAATCTGAGAACAATGGGTCAGAATCTGATAACAATGGGTCAGAATCTGAGAACAATGGGTCAGAGTCTGAGAACAATGGGTCAGAGTCTGAGAACAATGGGTCAGAATCTGAGAACAATGGGTCAGAATCTGAGAACAATGGGTCAGAATCTGATAACAATGGGTCAGAGTCTGAGAACAATGGGTCAGAGTCTGAGAACAATGGGTCAGAATCTGATAACAATGGGTCAGAATCTGAGAACAATGGGTCAGAATCTGAGAACAATGGGTCAGAATCTGAGAACAATGGGTCAGAATCTGATAACAATGGGTCAGAGTCTGAGAACAATGGGTCAGAATCTGAGAACAATGGGTCAGAATCTGAGAACAATGGGTCAGAATCTGAGAACAATGGGTCAGAATCTGAGAACAATGGGTCAGAATCTGAGAACAATGGGTCAGAATCTGATAACAATGGGTCAGAGTCTGAGAACAATGGGTCAGAGTCTGAGAACAATTGGTCAGAATCTGAGAACAATGGGTCAGAATCTGAGAACAATGGGTCAGAATCTGAGAACAATGGGTCAGAGTCTGATAACAATGGGTCAGAATCTGAGAACAATGGGTCAGAATCTGAGAACAATGGGTCAGAATCTGAGAACAATGGGTCAGAATCTGAGAACAATGGATCAGAATCTGAGAACAATGGGTCAGAATCTGAGAACAATGGGTCAGAATCTGAGAACAATGGATCAGAATCTGATAACAATGGGTCAGAATCTGAGAACAATGGATCAGAATCTGAGAACAATGGGTCAGAATCTGAGAACAATGGGTCAGAATCTGAGAACAATGGGTCAGAATCTGAGAACAATGGGTCAGAATCTGAGAACAATGGATCAGAATCTGAGAACAATGGGTCAGAATCTGAGAACAATGGGTCAGAATCTGAGAACAATGGGTCAGAATCTGAGAACAATGGGTCAGAATCTGAGAACAATGGGTCAGAATCTGAGAACAATGGGTCAGAATCTGAGAACAATGGGTCAGAATCTGAGAACAATGGATCAGAATCTGAGAACAATGGATCAGAATCTGAGAACAATGGGTCAGAATCTGAGAACAATGGGTCAGAATCTGATAACAATGGATCAGAATCTGAGAACAATGGGTCAGAATCTGAGAACAATGGGTCAGAATCTGAGAACAATGGGTCAGAATCTGAGAACAATGGGTCAGAATCTGAGAACAATGGGTCAGAATCTGAGAACAATGGGTCAGAATCTGAGAACAATGGATCAGAATCTGAGAACAATGGGTCAGAGTCTGAGAACAATGGGTCAGAATCTGAGAACAATGGGTCAGAATCTGAGAACAATGGGTCAGAATCTGAGAACAATGGGTCAGAATCTGAGAACAATGGGTCAGAATCTGAGAACAATGGGTCAGAATCTGAGAACAATGGATCAGAATCTGAGAACAATGGGTCAGAGTCTGAGAACAATGGGTCAGAATCTGAGAACAATGGGTCAGAATCTGATAACAATGGATCAGAATCTGAGAACATTGGGTCAGAATCTGAGAACAATGGGTCAGAATCTGATAACAATGGGTCAGATTCTGAGAACAATGGGTCAGAATCTGAGAACAATGGGTCAGAATCTGAGAACAATGGGTCAGAATCTGAGAACAATGGGTCAGAATCTGAGAACAATGGGTCAGAATCTGAGAACAATGGATCAGAATCTGAGAACAATGGGTCAGAATCTGAGAACAATGGGTCAGAATCTGAGAACAATGGGTCAGAATCTGAGAACAATGGGTCAGAATCTGAGAACAATGGGTCAGAGTCTGAGAACAATGGGTCAGAATCTGAGAACAATGGGTCAGAATCTGAGAACAATGGGTCAGAATCTGAGAACAATGGGTCAGAATCTGAGAACAATGGATCAGAATCTGAGAACAATGGGTCAGAATCTGAGAACAATGGGTCAGAATCTGAGAACAATGGGTCAGAATCTGAGAACAATGGGTCAGAATCTGAGAACAATGGGTCAGAATCTGAGAACAATGGGTCAGAATCTGAGAACAATGGATCAGAATCTGAGAACAATGGGTCAGAGTCTGAGAACAATGGGTCAGAATCTGAGAACAATGGGTCAGAATCTGAGAACAATGGGTCAGAATCTGAGAACAATGGGTCAGAATCTGAGAACAATGGGTCAGAATCTGAGAACAATGGATCAGAATCTGAGAACAATGGGTCAGAATCTGAGAACAATGGATCAGAATCTGAGAACAATGGGTCAGAGTCTGAGAACAATGGGTCAGAGTCTGAGAACAATGGGTCAGAATCTGAGAACAATGGGTCAGAATCTGAGAACAATGGATCAGAATCTGAGAACAATGGGTCAGAATCTGAGAACAATGGATCAGAATCTGAGAACAATGGGTCAGAGTCTGAGAACAATGGGTCAGAGTCTGAGAACAATGGGTCAGAATCTGAGAACAATGGGTCAGAATCTGATAACAATGGATCAGAATCTGAGAACATTGGGTCAGAATCTGAGAACAATGGGTCAGAATCTGATAACAATGGGTCAGATTCTGAGAACAATGGGTCAGAATCTGAGAACAATGGGTCAGAATCTGAGAACAATGGGTCAGAATCTGAGAACAATGGGTCAGAATCTGAGAACAATGGGTCAGAATCTGAGAACAATGGATCAGAATCTGAGAACAATGGGTCAGAATCTGATAACAATGGGTCAGAGTCTGAGAACAATGGGTCAGAATCTGAGAACAATGGGTCAGAGTCTGAGAACAATGGGTCAGAGTCTGAGAACAATGGGTCAGAGTCTGATAACAATGGGTCAGAGTCTGAGAACAATGGGTCAGAATCTGAGAACAATGGGTCAGAATCTGAGAACAATGGGTCAGAATCTGAGAACAATGGGTCAGAATCTGAGAACAATGGGTCAGAATCTGAGAACAATGGGTCAGAATCTGAGAACAATGGATCAGAATCTGAGAACAATGGGTCAGAATCTGAGAACAATGGGTCAGAATCTGAGAACAATGGATCAGAATCTGAGAACAATGGATCAGAATCTGAGAACAATGGGTCAGAATCTGATAACAATGGGTCAGAGTCTGATAACAATGGGTCAGAATCTGAGAACAATGGGTCAGAATCTGAGAACAATGGGTCAGAATCTGAGAACAATGGGTCAGAATCTGAGAACAATGGGTCAGAATCTGAGAACAATGGGTCAGAATCTGAGAACAATGGGTCAGAATCTGAGAACAATGGGTCAGAATCTGAGAACAATGGGTCAGAATCTGAGAACAATGGATCAGAATCTGAGAACAATGGGTCAGAATCTGAGAACAATGGGTCAGAATCTGAGAACAATGGATCAGAATCTGAGAACAATGGATCAGAATCTGAGAACAATGGGTCAGAATCTGATAACAATGGGTCAGAGTCTGATAACAATGGGTCAGAATCTGAGAACAATGGGTCAGAATCTGATAACAATGGGTCAGAATCTGATAACAATGGGTCAGAGTCTGAGAACAATGGGTCAGAATCTGAGAACAATGGGTCAGAATCTGAGAACAATGGGTCAGAGTCTGAGAACAATGGGTCAGAATCTGAGAACAATGGGTCAGAATCTGATAACAATGGGTCAGAATCTGAGAACAATGAGTCAGAATCTGATAACAATGGGTCAGAATCTGAGAACAATGGGTCAGAATCTGATAACAATGGGTCAGAATCTGATAACAATGGGTCAGAGTCTGAGAACAATGGGTCAGAATCTGAGAACAATGGGTCAGAATCTGAGAACAATGGGTCAGAATCTGATAACAATGGGTCAGAGTCTGAGAACAATGGGTCAGAATCTGAGAACAATGGGTCAGAATCTGATAACAATGGGTCAGAGTCTGAGAACAATGGGTCAGAATCTGAGAACAATGGGTCAGAATCTGAGAACAATGGGTCAGAATCTGATAACAATGGGTCAGAGTCTGAGAACAATGGGTCAGAATCTGAGAACAATGGGTCAGAATCTGAGAACAATGGATCAGAATCTGAGAACAATGGGTCAGAATCTGATAACAATGGGTCAGAATCTGATAACAATGGGTCAGAATCTGAGAACAATGGATCAGAATCTGAGAACAATGGGTCAGAATCTGAGAACAATGGGTCAGAATCTGATAACAATGGGTCAGAATCTGATAACAATGGGTCAGAGTCTGAGAACAATGGGTCAGAATCTGAGAACAATGGGTCAGAATCTGATAACAATGGGTCAGAATCTGAGAACAATGGGTCAGAATCTGAGAACAATGGATCAGAATCTGAGAACAATGGGTCAGAATCTGAGAACAATGGGTCAGAATCTGATAACAATGGGTCAGAATCTGATAACAATGGGTCAGAGTCTGAGAACAATGGGTCAGAGTCTGAGAACAATGGGTCAGAATCTGAGAACAATGGGTCAGAATCTGATAACAATGGGTCAGAATCTGAGAACAATGGGTCAGAATCTGATAACAATGGGTCAGAATCTGATAACAATGGGTCAGAGTCTGAGAACAATGGGTCAGAATCTGAGAACAATGGGTCAGAGTCTGAGAACAATGGGTCAGAATCTGAGAACAATGGGTCAGAATCTGAGAACAATGGGTCAGAATCTGAGAACAATGGGTCAGAATCTGATAACAATGGGTCAGAATCTGAGAACAATGGGTCAGAATCTGAGAACAATGGGTCAGAGTCTGAGAACAATGGGTCAGAATCTGAGAACAATGGGTCAGAATCTGATAACAATGGGTCAGAATCTGAGAACAATGGGTCAGAATCTGAGAACAATGGGTCAGAGTCTGATAACAATGGGTCAGAATCTGATAACAATGGGTCAGAATCTGAGAACAATGGGTCAGAATCTGATAACAATGGGTCAGAATCTGATAACAATGGGTCAGAGTCTGAGAACAATGGGTCAGAATCTGAGAACAATGGGTCAGAATCTGAGAACAATGGGTCAGAATCTGAGAACAATGGATCAGAATCTGATAACAATGGGTCAGAATCTGATAACAATGGGTCAGAGTCTGAGAACAATGGGTCAGAATCTGAGAACAATGGGTCAGAATCTGAGAACAATGGGTCAGAATCTGAGAACAATGGGTCAGAATCTGAGAACAATGGGTCAGAATCTGATAACAATGGGTCAGAATCTGATAACAATGGGTCAGAATCTGAGAACAATGGGTCAGAATCTGATAACAATGGGTCAGAATCTGATAACAATGGGTCAGAGTCTGAGAACAATGGGTCAGAATCTGAGAACAATGGGTCAGAATCTGAGAACAATGGGTCAGAATCTGAGAACAATGGATCAGAGTCTGATAACAATGGGTCAGAGTCTGAGAACAATGGGTCAGAATCTGAGAACAATGGGTCAGAATCTGAGAACAATGGGTCAGAATCTGAGAACAATGGATCAGAATCTGAGAACAATGGGTCAGAGTCTGAGAACAATGGGTCAGAGTCTGAGAACAATGGGTCAGAATCTGAGAACAATGGGTCAGAATCTGAGAACAATGGGTCAGAATCTGAGAACAATGGGTCAGAATCTGAGAACAATGGGTCAGAATCTGAGAACAATGGGTCAGAATCTGATAACAATGGGTCAGAGTCTGAGAACAATGGGTCAGAATCTGAGAACAATGGGTCAGAATCTGATAACAATGGGTCAGAGTCTGAGAACAATGGGTCAGAGTCTGAGAACAATGGGTCAGAATCTGAGAACAATGGGTCAGAATCTGAGAACAATGGGTCAGAATCTGAGAACAATGGGTCAGAATCTGATAACAATGGGTCAGAGTCTGAGAACAATGGGTCAGAATCTGAGAACAATGGGTCAGAATCTGATAACAATGGGTCAGAATCTGAGAACAATGGGTCAGAATCTGAGAACAATGGGTCAGAGTCTGAGAACAATGGGTCAGAATCTGATAACAATGGGTCAGAATCTGAGAACAATGGGTCAGAATCTGAGAACAATGGGTCAGAATCTGAGAACAATGGGTCAGAATCTGATAACAATGGGTCAGAATCTGAGAACAATGGGTCAGAATCTGAGAACAATGGGTCAGAATCTGAGAACAATGGGTCAGAATCTGATAACAATGGGTCAGAGTCTGAGAACAATGGGTCAGAATCTGAGAACAATGGGTCAGAATCTGAGAACAATGGGTCAGAATCTGAGAACAATGGATCAGAATCTGAGAACAATGGGTCAGAGTCTGAGAACAATGGGTCAGAGTCTGAGAACAATGGGTCAGAGTCTGAGAACAATGGATCAGAATCTGAGAACAATGGGTCAGAATCTGATAACAATGGGTCAGAGTCTGAGAACAATGGGTCAGAATCTGAGAACAATGGGTCAGAATCTGATAACAATGGGTCAGAGTCTGAGAACAATGGGTCAGAATCTGAGAACAATGGGTCAGAATCTGATAACAATGGGTCAGAGTCTGAGAACAATGGGTCAGAGTCTGAGAACAATGGGTCAGAATCTGAGAACAATGGGTCAGAATCTGAGAACAATGGGTCAGAGTCTGAGAACAATGGGTCAGAATCTGAGAACAATGGGTCAGAATCTGAGAACAATGGGTCAGAGTCTGAGAACAATGGGTCAGAATCTGAGAACAATGGGTCAGAATCTGAGAACAATGGGTCAGAATCTGAGAACAATGGGTCAGAATCTGAGAACAATGGGTCAGAGTCTGAGAACAATGGGTCAGAATCTGATAACAATGGGTCAGAATCTGAGAACAATGGGTCAGAATCTGAGAACAATGGGTCAGAATCTGAGAACAATGGGTCAGAGTCTGAGAACAATGGGTCAGAATCTGATAACAATGGGTCAGAGTCTGAGAACAATGGCTCAGAGTCTGAGAACAATGGGTCAGAATCTGAGAACAATGGGTCAGAATCTGATAACAATGGGTCAGAGTCTGAGAACAATGGGTCAGAATCTGAGAACAATGGGTCAGAATCTGATAACAATGGGTCAGAGTCTGAGAACAATGGGTCAGAATCTGAGAACAATGGGTCAGAATCTGATAACAATGGGTCAGAATCTGAGAACAATGGGTCAGAATCTGAGAACAATGGATCAGAATCTGAGAACAATGGGTCAGAATCTGATAACAATGGGTCAGAGTCTGAGAACAATGGGTCAGAATCTGAGAACAATGGGTCAGAATCTGATAACAATGGGTCAGAGTCTGAGAACAATGGGTCAGAATCTGAGAACAATGGGTCAGAATCTGATAACAATGGGTCAGAATCTGAGAACAATGGGTCAGAATCTGATAACAATGGGTCAGAATCTGAGAACAATGGGTCAGAATCTGATAACAATGGGTCAGAATCTGATAACAATGGGTCAGAGTCTGAGAACAATGGGTCAGAATCTGAGAACAATGGGTCAGAATCTGAGAACAATGGGTCAGAATCTGAGAACAATGGATCAGAATCTGAGAACAATGGGTCAGAATCTGATAACAATGGGTCAGAGTCTGATAACAATGGGTCAGAGTCTGAGAACAATGGGTCAGAATCTGAGAACAATGGGTCAGAATCTGATAACAATGGATCAGAATCTGAGAACAATGGGTCAGAATCTAAGAACAATGGGTCAGAATCTGAGAACAATGGGTCAGAATCTGAGAACAATGGGTCAGAGTCTGAGAACAATGGGTCAGAATCTGAGAACAATGGGTCAGAGTCTGAGAACAATGGGTCAGAATCTGAGAACAATGGGTCAGAATCTGAGAACAATGGGTCAGAATCTGAGAACAATGGGTCAGAATCTGATAACAATGGGTCAGAATCTGATAACAATGGGTCAGAGTCTGAGAACAATGGGTCAGAATCTGAGAACAATGGATCAGAATCTGAGAACAATGGGTCAGAATCTGAGAACAATGGGTCAGAGTCTGAGAACAATGGGTCAGAGTCTGAGAACAATGGGTCAGAATCTGAGAACAATGGGTCAGAATCTGAGAACAATGGGTCAGAATCTGAGAACAATGGGTCAGAATCTGATAACAATGGGACAGAATCTGAGAACAATGGGTCAGAATCTGAGAACAATGGGTCAGAATCTGATAACAATGGGTCAGAATCTGAGAACAATGGGTCAGAATCTGAGAACAATGGATCAGAATCTGAGAACAATGGGTCAGAGTCTGAGAACAATGGGTCAGAATCTGAGAACAATGGGTCAGAATCTGAGAACAATGGGTCAGAATCTGAGAACAATGGGTCAGAATCTGAGAACAATGGGTCAGAATCTGAGAACAATGGGTCAGAATCTGAGAACAATGGATCAGAATCTGAGAACAATGGGTCAGAGTCTGAGAACAATGGGTCAGAATCTGAGAACAATGGGTCAGAATCTGAGAACAATGGGTCAGAATCTGAGAACAATGGGTCAGAGTCTGAGAACAATGGGTCAGAATCTGAGAACAATGGGTCAGAATCTGAGAACAATGAGTCAGAGTCTGAGAACAATGGTTCAGAGTCTGAGAACAATGGGTCAGAGTCTGAGAACAATGGGTCAGAGTCTGAGAACAATGGGTCAGAATCTGATAACAATGGGTCAGAATCTGAGAACAATGGGTCAGAATCTGAGAACAATGGGTCAGAATCTGAGAACAATGGGTCAGAATCTGAGAACAATGGGTCAGAATCTGAGAACAATGGGTCAGAGTCTGAGAACAATGGGTCAGAGTCTGAGAACAATGGGTCAGAATCTGAGAACAATGGGTCAGAATCTGAGAACAATGGGTCAGAATCTGAGAACAATGGGTCAGAATCTGAGAACAATGGGTCAGAATCTGAGAACAATGGATCAGAATCTGAGAACAATGGGTCAGAATCTGAGAACAATGGGTCAGAATCTGAGAACAATGGATCAGAATCTGAGAACAATGGGTCAGAGTCTGAGAACAATGGGTCAGAATCTGAGAACAATGGGTCAGAATCTGAGAACAATGGGTCAGAATCTGAGAACAATGGGTCAGAATCTGAGAACAATGGGTCAGAGTCTGAGAACAATGGGTCAGAATCTGAGAACAATGGGTCAGAATCTGAGAACAATGAGTCAGAGTCTGAGAACAATGGGTCAGAGTCTGAGAACAATGGGTCAGAGTCTGAGAACAATGGGTCAGAGTCTGAGAACAATGGGTCAGAGTCTGAGAACAATGGGTCAGAATCTGAGAACAATGGGTCAGAATCTGAGAACAATGGGTCAGAATCTGAGAACAATGGGTCAGAATCTGAGAACAATGGGTCAGAATCTGAGAACAATGGGTCAGAGTCTGAGAACAATGAGTCAGAGTCTGAGAACAATGGGTCAGAGTCTGAGAACAATGGGTCAGAGTCTGAGAACAATGGGTCAGAATCTGAGAACAATGGGTCAGAGTCTGAGAACAATGTGTCAGAATCTGAGAACAATGGGACAGAATCTGATAACAATGGGTCAGAGTCTGAGAACAATGTGTCAGAATCTGAGAACAATGGGTCAGAATCTGATAACAATGGGTCAGAATCTGAGAACAATGGGTCAGAATCTGAGAACAATGGGTCAGAGTCTGAGAACAATGGGTCAGAGTCTGATAACAATGGGACAGAATCTGAGAACAATGGATCAGAATCTGAGAACAATGGGTCAGAATCTGAGAACAATGGGTCAGAATCTGATAACAATGGGTCAGAATCTGAGAACAATGGGTCAGAATCTGAGAACAATGGGTCAGAGTCTGAGAACAATGGGTCAGAATCTGAGAACAATGGGTCAGAATCTGATAACAATGGGTCAGAATCTGAGAACAATGGGTCAGAATCTGAGAACAATGGGTCAGAATCTGAGAACAATGGATCAGAATCTGAGAACAATGGGTCAGAATCTGATAACAATGGGTCAGAATCTGATAACAATGGGTCAGAGTCTGAGAACAATGGGTCAGAATCTGAGAACAATGGGTCAGAATCTGATAAGAATGGATCAGAATCTGAGAACAATGGGTCAGAATCTGATAAGAATGGATCAGAATCTGAGAACAATGGGTCAGAGTCTGAGAACAATGGGTCAGAATCTGAGAACAATGGGTCAGAATCTGATAAGAATGGATCAGAATCTGAGAACAATGGGTCAGAGTCTGAGAACAATGGGTCAGAATCTGAGAACAACGGGTCAGAATCTGAGAACAATGGGTCAGAATCTGATAACAATGGGTCAGAATCTGATAACAATGGGTCAGAATCTGAGAACAATGGGTCAGAATCTGAGAACAATGGGTCAGAATCTGAGAACAATGGGTCAGAATCTGAGAACAATGGGTCAGAATCTGAGAACAATGGGTCAGAATCTGATAACAATGGGTCAGAATCTGATAACAATGGGTCAGAATCTGATAACAATGGGTCAGAGTCTGAGAACAATGGGTCAGAATCTGAGAACAATGGGTCAGAATCTGATAAGAATGGATCAGAATCTGAGAATAATGGGTCAGAATCTGATAAGAATGGATCAGAATCTGAGAACAATGGGTCAGAGTCTGAGAACAATGGGTCAGAATCTGAGAACAATGGGTCAGAATCTGATAAGAATGGATCAGAATCTGAGAACAATGGGTCAGAGTCTGAGAACAATGGGTCAGAGTCTGAGAACAATGGGTCAGAATCTGATAACAATGGGTCAGAGTCTGAGAACAATGGGTCAGAGTCTGAGAACAATGGGTCAGAATCTGATAACAATGGGTCAGAGTCTGAGAACAATGGGTCAGAATCTGAGAACAATGGGTCAGAATCTGATAAGAATGGATCAGAATCTGAGAACAATGGGTCAGAATCTGAGAACAATGGGTCAGAATCTGAGAACAATGGGTCAGAGTCTGAGAACAATGGGTCAGAATCTGAGAACAATGGGTCAGAGTCTGAGAACAATGGGTCAGAATCTGAGAACAATGGGTCAGAATCTGAGAACAATGGGTCAGAATCTGAGAACAATGTGTCAGAGTCTGAGAACAATGGGTCAGAGTCTGAGAACAATGGGTCAGAATCTGATAACAATGGGTCAGAATCTGAGAACAATGGGTCAGAATCTGAGAACAATGGGTCAGAATCTGAGAACAATGGGTCAGAATCTGAGAACAATGGGTCAGAGTCTGAGAACAATGGGTCAGAGTCTGAGAACAATGGGTCAGAATCTGAGAACAATGGGTCAGAATCTGAGAACAATGGGTCAGAGTCTGAGAACAATGGGTCAGAATCTGAGAACAACGGGTCAGAATCTGAGAACAACGGGTCAGAATCTGAGAACAATGGGTCAGAATCTGAGAACAATGGGTCAGAATCTGAGAACAATGGGTCAGAATCTGAGAACAATGGGTCAGAATCTGAGAACAATGGGTCAGAATCTGAGAACAATGGGTCAGAATCTGAGAACAATGGGTCAGAATCTGAGAACAATGGGTCAGAGTCTGAGAACAATGGGTCAGAATCTGATAACAATGGGTCAGAGTCTGAGAACAATGGGTCAGAATCTGAGAACAATGGGTCAGAATCTGAGAACAATGGGTCAGAATCTGATAACAATGGGTCAGAATCTGATAACAATGGATCAGAATCTGAGAACAATGGGTCAGAATCTGATAACAATGGGTCAGAGTCTGAGAACAATGGGTCAGAATCTGAGAACAATGGGTCAGAATCTGAGAACAATGGGTCAGAATCTGATAACAATGGGTCAGAGTCTGAGAACAATGGGTCAGAATCTGAGAACAATGGGTCAGAATCTGAGAACAATGGGTCAGAATCTGATAACAATGGGTCAGAATCTGATAACAATGGATCAGAATCTGAGAACAATGGGTCAGAATCTGAGAACAATGGGTCAGAATCTGAGAACAATGGGTCAGAATCTGATAACAATGGATCAGAATCTGAGAACAATGGGTCAGAATCTGAGAACAATGGATCAGAATCTGAGAACAATGGGTCAGAATCTGATAACAATGGATCAGAATCTGAGAACAATGGGTCAGAATCTGAGAACAATGGGTCAGAATCTGAGAACAATGGGTCAGAATCTGAGAACAATGGATCAGAATCTGAGAACAATGGGTCAGAATCTGATAACAATGGGTCAGAATCTGATAACAATGGATCAGAATCTGAGAACAATGGGTCAGAATCTGATAACAATGGATCAGAATCTGAGAACAATGGGTCAGAATCTGATAACAATGGATCAGAATCTGAGAACAATGGGTCAGAATCTGAGAACAATGGGTCAGAATCTGAGAACAATGGATCAGAATCTGAGAACAATGGGTCAGAATCTGATAACAATGGGTCAGAATCTGATAACAATGGGTCAGAGTCTGAGAACAATGGGTCAGAATCTGAGAACAATGGATCAGAATCTGAGAACAATGGGTCAGAATCTGATAACAATGGATCAGAATCTGAGAACAATGGGTCAGAATCTGAGAACAATGGGTCAGAGTCTGAGAACAATGTGTCAGAATCTGAGAACAATGGGTCAGAGTCTGAGAACAATGGGTCAGAGTCTGAGAACAATGGGTCAGAATCTGATAACAATGGATCAGAATCTGAGAACAATGGGTCAGAATCTGATAACAATGGATCAGAATCTGAGAACAATGGGTCAGAGTCTGAGAACAATGGGTCAGAGTCTGAGAACAATGTGTCAGAATCTGAGAACAATGGGTCAGAGTCTGAGAACAATGGGTCAGAGTCTGAGAACAATGGGTCAGAATCTGATAACAATGGATCAGAATCTGAGAACAATGGGTCAGAATCTGAGAACAATGGGTCAGAATCTGATAACAATGGATCAGAATCTGAGAACAATGGGTCAGAATCTGAGAACAATGGGTCAGAATCTGAGAACAATGGGTCAGAATCTGAGAACAATGGGTCAGAATCTGAGAACAATAGATTGGAATGTTACAACAATGAGCAAGAGTTTATCCTCGGATCTTCACGATCTTTCTACACATTATGATCGGTTCTCATTAGACTTTCGCATCGACCTCGCACTTCGGATTGCTCAATACATTTATTATCCCATCCTCGGTATTGTTGGTGTCCCTGGTTAGTATCTGTTTCCAGGTATTTATTCCTTAAACCATGTTTAACTGTATTATATTCCTGTAATTTTCTCTACCCTCCTTGCTGCTGTTGTTAATCCCGGTGAATATCTCCAGTAATTACCTTGATTAACCATGTTTAACTGTATTATATTCCTGTAATTTACTCTACCCTCCTTGCTGCTGTTGTTAATCCCGGTGAATATCTCCAGTAATTACCTTGATTAACCATGTTTAACTGCATTACTGCTCCTGTAATTTTCTCTACCCTCCTTGCTGCTGTTGTTATTTCTGCTGAATCTCTATCTCCAGAAATCAGCTGTATAAACCACTGCTCACGGTATTTCAGTTCTTGTAATTTACTCTCTCCTCTTTGCTGCTGATACTGTCTCTATTTCCAGCTAGGAGATCTGTAAACCCTGTTTACTGAAATACTGTTCTGGAATGTAAATTGTGGGAAGAGAGAAGACAGTGTCATTGGTCCATTGGTCTCCATCACAAACTCCATCCCCTATCTGTGAACCACATACCCGATCCTGAGGCTGAACCAGACAGTTTACAACCTCTGTGTTCTATTTTTACCTTACTTGAGTTCATCTCCAAATTCTCTCCATCACCAACCTTGTCTACTACCACCTGAGTAATATCACCCGTCTCCACTTCTGCCTCAGCCCATCTGCTGCATAAACCCTCATATGTGCCTTTGTTAAATCCACACTTGACTATTCCGAATCTGTCCTGGTCACCCTCCCAGTTATAAACCTCCATAAACCACAGCCCATCCAGAACTCTGCTGCCTGTATCCTAACTCACACCAAATCCCGATCACCCATCACCCCTGTGCTCACTGATCTACAATGGCTCCCGGTCTGGCAGCACCTTAATTTTAATATTCTCATTCTTGTGTTTGAATCCCTCCATGGCCTCACCACTCCATTAGTCCCATTCTCTTGTGCATTTCCCATATTTCTGCAAATAATATGCCTTCAATCTTTTCTCAATTCTCTTTTTAAAGTGAATTTCTTTCTCTCTGTATCTGTTCCTAGCCACGATTTTCAACTCTACAGACCCACTGGTGCTGAGGGCACAGAAGATGGGACCCATAAAATGATGCGAACCACACAGCCGGCCACTTCTAGTGTGGTCAGCACAGTGTCCCATGGTGGGCAGTACACTTGTGTGGTCAGCACAGTGCCCAATGGTGGACAGGGCTCCAGTATGGTCAGCACAATGCCCCATGCCGGACAGGGCTCTAGTATGGTCAGCACAATGCCCCATACCGGACAGGGCTCTAGTATGGTCAGCACAGTGCCCCATGCTGGACAGGGCTCTAGTATGGTCAGCACAATGCCCCATGCTGGACAGGGCTCTAGTATGGTCAGCACAATACCCCATGCTGGACAGGGCTCTAGTATGGTCAGCACAATGCCCCATGCTGCACAGGGCTCTAATATGATCAGCACAATGCCCCATGCTGGACAGGGCTCTAGTATGATCAGCACAGTGCCTCATGCTGGACACGGCTCTAGTATGTTCAGCACAGTGCCTCATGCTGGACAGGGCTCTAGAGTGGTCAGCACAGTGCCCCATGCTGGACAGGGCTCTAGTGTGGTTAGCACAATGCCCCATGCTGGACAGGGCTCTCGTATGGTCAGCACAATGCCCCATGCTGGACAGAGCTCTAGTATGGTCAGCACAGTGCCTCATGCTGGACAGGGCTCTAGAGTGGTCAGCATAGTGCCCCATGCTGGACAGGGCTCTAGTATGGTCAGCACAATGCCCCATGCTGGACAGGGCTCTAGTATGGTCAGCACAGTGCCCCATGCTGGACAGTGCTCCAGTATGGTCAGCACAGTGCCTCATGCTGGACAGGGCTCTAGTATGGTCAGCACAATGCCCCATGCTGGACAGGGCTCTAGTGTGGTCAGCACAGTGCCCCATGCTGGACAGGGCTCTAGTATGGTCAGCACAATGCCCCATGCTGGACAGTGCTCCAGTATGGTCAGCACAATGCCCCATGCTGGACAGTGCTCCAGTATGGTCAGCACAATGCCCCATGCTGGACAGGGCTCTAGTATGATCAGCACAGTGCCTCATGCTGGTCAGGGCTCTAGTGTGGTCAGCACAGTGCCCAATGCCAGACAAGGCTCTAGTATGGTCAGCACAATGCCCCATGCTGGACAGGGCTCTAGTATGGTCAGCACAGTGCCTCATGCTGGACAGGGCTCTAGTATGGTCAGCACAATGCCCCATGCTGGACAGGGCTCTAGTATGGTCAGCACAATGCCCCATGCTGGACAGGGCTCCAGTATGGTCAGCACAATGCCCCATGCTGGACAGGGCTCTAGAGTGGTCAGCACAGTGCCCCATGCTGGACAGGACTGTAGTGTGGTCAGCACAATGCCCCATTCTGGACAGGACTCTAGTGTGGTCAGCACAATGCCCCATTCTGGACAGGGCTCTAGTGTGGTCAGCCCAGTGCCCCATGCTGGACAGGGCTCTAGTATTACCAGCACAATGCCCCATGCTGGACAGGGCTCTAGTGTGGTCAGCACAATGCCCCATGCTGGACAGGGCTCTAGTATGGTCAGCACAGTGCCCCATGCTGGACAGGGCTCTAGTATGGTCAGCACAGTGCCCCATGCTGGACAGGGCTCTAGTATGGTCAGCGCAGTGCCCCATGCTGGACAGGGCTCTAGTGTGGTCAGCACAATGCCCCATGCTGGACAGGGCTCTAGTATGGTCAGCACAGTGCCCCATGCTGGACAGGGCTCTAGTATGGTCAGCACAGTGCCCCATGCTGGACAGGGCTCTAGTGTGGTCAGCACAGTGCCCCATGCTGGACAGGGCTCTAGTATGGTCAGCACAATGCCCCATGCTGGACAGGGCTCTAGTATGGTCAGCACAATGCCCCATGCTGGACAGGGCTCTAGTGTGGTCAGCCCAGTGCCCCATGCTGGACAGGGCTCTAGTATGGTCAGCTCAATGCCCCATGCTGGACAGGGCTCTAGTATGGTCAGCACAGTGCCCCATGCTGGACAGGGCTCTAGTATGGTCAGCACAATGCCCCATGCTGGACAGGGCTCTAGTGTGGTCAGCCCAGTGCCTCATGCTGGACAGGGCTCTAGTATTATCAGCACAGAGCCCCATGCTGGACAGGGCTCTAGTATGGTCAGCACAGTGCCCCATGCTGGACAGGGCTCTTGTGTGGCCAGCCCAGTGCCTCATGCTGGACAGGGCTCTAGTATGGTCAGCCCAGTGCCTCATGCTGGACAGGGCTCGAGTGTGGTCAGCACAATGCCCCATGCTGGACAGGGCTCTAGAGTGGTCAGCCCAGTGCCCCATGCTGGACAGGGCTATAGAGTGGTCAGCACAGTGCCCCGTGCTGGTCAGGGCTATAGAGTGGTCAGCACAATGCCCCATGCTGGACAGGGCTCTAGTATTATCAGCACAATGGCCCATGCTGGACAGGGCTCTAGTATGGTCAGCACAATGCCCCATGCTGGACAGGGCTCTAGAGTGGTCAGCCCAGTGCCCCATGCTGGACATGGCTCTGGTGTGGTCAGCACAATGCCCCATGCTGGAGAGGGCTCTAGTGTGGTCAGCACAGTGCCCCATGCTGGACAGGGCTCCAGCGAGTCATACTATGTTTGTGATACTCATGTGAGGATATTTTTGAATGTGACTTCAATGTCCCAACCAGACAGCTTTGAGTACGTCTTTGAAATCAGGTCTCGGCATGACCACTGACTGCTTGTGTTAGTCACTGTCAGCTGAATATACATTTAGCATCACAATGAATCCCCTCTAGTGTTATTTAAAAGGACCAGGCATCCAACCTGCAGGTGAGGGGCTTTTGACTTACTTCTGCCATTGTAAAGTCAGTGCAGGTGTTGTGGATGGGTTTCTGGAGGTTGCGTTGTGAGCTGCTGCAGACATTCAGGGAGGACAGAGGATTTGGTGACTCAACTCTGTACGAGGTATGGGGACTGTAGTTACAGTGTCTCTGGATCTGTAACATGACCCACAAATGGAGCAGAGACTGCAGAGAACGGAAGCTCTGTAAAGATGGAGGAGGGACTCTTCCTTACCCACCCCGGGTTTTCCAAGAGCTCTTTTCCTACCTACAATTAATCCAGGAGCAGTGTGTGAGGTGACTCTGATTCAATAAGGAGGTGGTCGCAGAGCTGTGTCACCTCCTGTAACACGACCTGTAGACTCACTCCAGGGTGAAGACGGAGCTGTCAGTTTCATTGAAAGTCTATATATCTGGATCTTTCCAGGCAGGAGCAGTAGACACATACAGCATAGACTCGTAGAAATCAATGGAGTCGTAGAGTCATGCACAACACAAAAGGAGGCCATCTCTCGCTGGAGTAATCCAGTCAGTGCCACTCCCAGCTCATTCCTCATATACCTGTAAGTTAATTTCATTCAGTTTCCTTTTGAAATCATTGATTGTCTCGGCTTCCACAACCCTCATGGGCAGTGCGTTCCAGCTCATTAACATCCACTGTGTAAAAAAGTTCTTCCTCATATTCCCCTACATCTCTTACCCAAAAGCTTCCATCTGTGTCCCCTGGTCCGTGTTTCATCAGTTAATGGGAACAGTTTTTCCTTGTCTATCTTATATATAGACAGATATATAGACAGCTAGGCGTTGCGCAAACGACTACTGGCAACACCTATGCAGTCATATTCAGCTGGCCTCAGACACCGGAAACATCAGAGGAATGTATGATGGCATGAAGAGAGCTCTTGGGCCAACCATCAAGAAGATCACCCCCCTCAAATCTAAATCGGGGGACATAATCACTGACCAACGCAAACAGATGGACCGCTGGGTTGAGCACTACCTAGAACTGTACTCCAGGGAGAATGCTGTCACTGAGACTGCCCTCAATGCAGCCAGCCTCTACCAGTCATGGATGAGCTGGACGAACAGCCAACCAAATCGGAACTCAGTGATGCCATTGATTCTCTAGCCAGTGGAAAAGCCCCTGGGAAGGACAGCATTACCCCTGAAATAATCAAGAGTGCCAAGCCTGCTATACTCTCAGCACTACATGAACTGCTATGCCTGTGCTGGGACGAGGGAGCAGTACCTCAGGACATGCGCGATGCCAACATCATCACCCTCTATAAAAACAAAGGTGACCGCGGTGACTGCAACAACTACCGTGGAATCTCCCTGCTCAGCATAGTGGGGAAAGTCTTTGCTCGAGTCGCTCTGAACAGGCTCCAGAAGCTGGCCGAGCGCGTCTACCCTGAGGCACAGTGTGGCTTTCGTGCAGAGAGATCGACTATTGACATGCTGTTCTCCCTTCGTCAGATACAGGAGAAATGCCGTGAACAACAGATGCCCCTCTACATTGCTTTCATTGATCTCACCAAAGCCTTTGACCTCGTCAGCAGACGTGGTCTCTTCAGACTACTAGAAAAGATCGGATGTCCACCAAAGCTACTAAGTATCATCACCTCATTCCATGACAATATGAAAGGCACAATTCAACATGGTGGCTCCTCATCAGAGCCCTTTCCTATCCTGAGTGGTGTGAAACAGGGCTGTGTTCTCGCACCCACACTTTTTGGGATTTTCTTCTCCCTGCTGCTTTCACATGCGTTCAAATCCTCTGAAGAAGGAATTTTCCTCCACACAAGATCAGGGGGCAGGTTGTTCAACCTTGCCCGTCTAAGAGCCAAGTCCAAAGTACGGAAAGTCCTCATCAGAGAACTCCTCTTTGCTGACGATGCTGCTTTAACATCTCACACTGAAGAATGCCTGCAGAGTCTCATCGACAGGTTTGCGTCTGCCTGCAATGAATTTGGCCTAACCATCAGCCTCAAGAAAACGAACATCATGGGGCAGGATGTCAGAAATGCTCCATCCATCAATATTGGCGACCACGCTCTGGAAGTGGTTCAAGAGTTCACCTACCTAGGCTCAACTATCACCAGTAACCTGTCTCTAGATGCAGAAATCAACAAGCGCATGGGTAAGGCTTCCACTGCTATGTCCAGACTGGCCAAGAGAGTGTGGGAAAATGGCGCACTGACACAGAACACAAAAGTCCGAGTGTATCAGGCCTGTGTCCTCAGTACCTTGCTCTACGGCAGCGAGGCCTGGACAACGTATGCCAGCCAAGAGCGACGTCTCAATTCATTCCATCTTCGCTGCCTTCGGAGAATACTTGGCATCAGGTGGCAGGACTATATCTCCAACACAGAAGTCCTTGAAGCGGCCAACACCCCCAGCTTATACACACTACTGAGTCAGCGGCGCTTGAGATGGCTTGGCCATGTGAGCCGCATGGAAGATGGCAGGATCCCCAAAGACACATTGTACAGCGAGCTCGCCACTGGTATCAGACCCACCGGCCGTCCATGTCTCCGTTATAAAGACGTCTGCAAACGCGACATGAAATCGTGTGACATTGATCACAAGTCGTGGGAGTCAGTTGCCAGCATTCGCCAGAGCTGGCGGGCAGCCATAAAGACAGGGCTAAATTGTGGCGAGTCGAAGAGACTTAGTAGTTGGCAGGAAAAAAGACAGAGGCGCAAGGGGAGAGCCAACTGTGCAACAGCCCCAACAAACAAATTTCTCTGCAGCACCTGTGGAAGAGCCTGTCACTCCAGAATTGGCCTTTATAGCCACTCCAGGCGCTGCTTCACAAACCACTGACCACCTCCAGGCGCGTATCCATTGTCTCTCGAGATAAGGAGGCCCAAAGAGATCTTATCTTTGCCTATCATAATCTTGTACACATCTATCAAATCTCTCTCAAACTCCTTTACTCCAGGGAGAACAACTCCATCTTCTCCAAACTCACTTTGTAACTAAACCCCCATCCCTGGAACCATTCTGGTAAATCTCCTCCGCACACCCTCAGGGACCTTCACATCCTTCCGAGTGTGGTGACCAGAACTGGACATAGTTCTCTCGTTGGGGCCTAACCAAATCTTTATAAAGTTTCAGCATAACTTCCCTGCTTTTGTATCTTTGCCTCTAATGATGAAGCCCAAGATCTGATATGTTTTGCCAAACATTCTCCTAATATGTCCTGCCACCTTCACAGATCAATGCATTTAGAGCCACAAGTCCCTCTGTTCCTGCACAATCTTTAGAACTGTGTCATTAAGTCTATATTGCCTTCCTATTCCTTCTGACAAAATGCATCAGCTCACACTCCTCTGTATTAAATTCCACCTGCCACTTCTCTGTCCATTCTGCTAGCCTATCTATATCCTGTTGCAGACAGTTTGTAACATCCTCACTGTTGACCACTCCTCCAAGATTGGTATCATCAGAAAACTGTCAAATTCTACTCTGTATTCCAAGAACCATGTCACTTATATATAAACCAAAAGAAAAACTGTGGTCCCAACACTGACCCTTGGGGAAAATCACTGTCTACCATCCTCCAGTCTGAAAAACAACCATTTAACACATTTCTCTTTTTGCTGTCCTTTGCACAATTTTTGATCCAATTGGATGCTATTCCATGAGCTTCAATTTTGTTAACCAAACATTTGTTCGGTTCTCCATCAAATACTTTCATAAATTCCATGTAGACAACATCCACCACATTCCCTTCATCAACCATCTCTGATCATCGAAATAAATTCAATTCGCTTAGTCAAGCATAATCTGCCTTTTAGAAATCCGTGCTGACACTCCTTAATTAACTCAAACCTCTCCAAGTGTGTGTCGTCCTTTTTCCCTGATTATTGTTTCTAAAACCTTCCTCACAACTGATTTTAAACTAACTGACCAGTAGTTACCAGGCCTGTGTATTGTCCATTTAAAACTCTGGGAGGTGAGGGTGGCCATCTTTGTCATCATTTTCTCCCTCAGCAGGGAGAAGCATGATGAGAGATCCCGTGGCTTTGTCAGGATAGCGGGAATCCTGATGGTGTCCGTGGCTCTGAGAGGCCCCCATGTCAATGGGGAGAGGTACAGGAACTGAAAGAACTCTCACTCCATTAATGTACAGTTGGTGTCTGAGCATGCCCAGTCCATCATGTTGGTGAATGTCCTCTATCCTGGCAGCAGCCACCATACCTTCATTCAGAAGCAGTCAGCCGGTCCCAACACTGCGGGTCTCCATGCAGATCCAGAATGTGACTCCTCGGAGACAAAGAAAACCCCCTCTAGACACAGCTCGTGTTTCTACACCCCCAAACCACTTCCCACCGCCAACCAACCTCACACAATTAACATGTGTATAACGTGAGCAATGGAGTCACCAGGAACATGGTGGAACAGGCCATCGGTGTGATGAAGCAATGCTTCCGACGTCTGAACCGCTCGGGGGGAGCCCTCCAGTATACACTGGAGCAGGTGTCCAAGTTCATGGTGTTGTGCCGCACCTTTCATATCATCACCATCATGAGGACACAGGCATTGGCACCAGGAATCCGCAGGCTACCTCAGGAGGAGGAGGAGGCAGGGAGGATACTTCCTGGAAGCCTTCGACCCGGACAGGCTGTCGGACATTCCCTCCTAAGATTCCGGTTCCCATAGGACAACTTCCCTTTCCAACCACGGACCCCCCATTCTCCACCATTACACCCATCTGAGACGACCCAGCACAGTGTTATTACAGCACAACAGGAACTATTCAGTCCGACGTGTCTGCATTTCCTCTCCGAATGAGCAATTCCTAATCCCATTCCCTGTCTTCTTCCATCAACGCTGCACATTCTTCCTTCTAATACACCAGTTTATTCAGCTTTAGCATGTTTTTGATGTGGTCACCCAACAGCTGAAAATTATGCAGGGAGAGAGGGAATGGGTGATCCCCAGACAGTCCAAAAGAATCAGGCAGGTAGTGCTGCAAACCCTTGAGTGCATCTCACTCTCCAACAGGTATTCAGTTCAGAATAGTGAGGAAAGTGATGCTTCACCTGGGGAGTGCAGCCAGAGCCAAGTCCGTGTCAACACGGGTGGCTGAGCTGCAGAGCGGGGTCGAGGGATGACTGGAAGAGCCTTAGTGTTCAATAGTCAGGGGAACAGGCAGGCGTTTATGTGGCCACAGACGTGAATTGAGGATGGTGTCATGCTTGTCTGGTTCCAGGGACAAGGATGTCACTGAGCGACTGCAGAGCATCTTGAAGGAGAAGGGGAACAGCCAGCTGTCATGGTCCACATCGGAACCAGCGACAAAGGTAGAAAGAGGAATGTCGTCCTGCAGTCAGAATTTATGGAGCTAGGGAAGAAATAGGCCAGCAGGACCTCAAAGTGTTAACTTCTGGATTACTCCCAGTGCCATGCACAACTGAGTATAGAAATAGAAAACTAAGACAGATGAATGTGTGGCTGGGAAGATGGTGCAGGAGGGAGAGCTTCAGATTCCTGGGACATTGGGACCAGCTTTGGATTAGATGGGACCTGTGCAGGCCGGACTGGTTGCACCTGATCGGAGCTGGGACTGGGTTACTTGCAGAACGTTTTGCTAGTGCTGTCGGGGAGGGTTTAAACTAGTTTTGCAGGGGGATGGGGACCTGAGTGAAGAATCAGTAGGGACAAAACCTGAAATGAAAATAGAAGGCAGAAAATTAATGGACGAGTCCAGGAGACAGAGGAAAAGAGGGTTAGAATTCCTTTTTAAAAGAGGTTGGCAGTGCTCAATGGTATCTATTTCAATGCAAGGAGTATAGCAAATAAAGTAGATGAGCTGAGGGCACAGATAGACAGGTAGCAGTATGATATCATAGCTATTACAGAAACATGGCTGAAGGAGGGACAGGAATTGCAGCTCAACGTTCCTGTTTACAGGGTTTTCAGGCAATTTCGGTCAAGGAATCTATTGCAGCTGTGAGGAGGGATGATATGTTGGAAGGTTCATCAAATGAGACCATATGGATTGAGCTAAGGAACCAGAAAGGGACAATCACACTGTTGGGAATGTAATCCCGACAGCCAAATAGTTAGAGGGAGATAGAAGATCGGATATGTAGGCAAGACTCTGAGAAGTGCAAGAACAATCGGACAGTAATAGTAGGGGATTTTCATTACCCCAATATTAACTGGGATAATTTTAGTATGAAAAGAATTGAGGGAGCAGAAATCTTGAGGTGCATTCAGGAGAACGTTTTTGACCAGGATGTAACAAGTCCAACAAGAGAGGGTGCGGTTTTAGACATTGTTTCAGGAAATGAAGATAGGCATGTGGAGGAGTGACAGTGGGGGAGCATTTTGGTGGGAGTGATCATAATTCAGTAGTTTTAACTTAATTATGGGACAGGACAAGAGATATATCAACAGTTAGAGTTCTCAATGGGGCAAGGCCGATATTACTAAACTGAGGAGTGAAAGTTGTACCCCAGGCTGTTCAACTGAGGAAACAGCAGTTTAAAGGTAATTCAGTCTCAGAGCAGTGGGAGGCATTCAAAGGGGAGATTCCAGAGGTTCAAGATAAACATGTTCCCACAAAGAAAAAGGGTGAGGCGGCCAAATCTCGAGCCCCATGGATGTCAAGGAGCCGACAGGGTAGGATAACGCAGAAAAGCAAAGCTTATGTCCGACACTGAGAACTCAATACTGCAGAAAGCCGAGAGGAGTATAGAAAGTGGAGGCGTCAAATCAAAAAGGAAATTAGGAAAGGAAAGAGAGGGCATGAAAGAATATTGGCAAGCAAAATCAAGGTGAACCCAAAGATGTTTTCTCAATACATTAAGAGTAAGAGGATAACTAAGGGGAGAGTAGGCCCCATAGTAGATCAGAAAGGTAACCTTTGTATAAGGGTGGAAGATATTGGTATGGTTCTTTATTGAGCACTTTGCGGATGTCTTCAGAAAGGAGGGGGGATTTAGATATTGTCGTTAAGGAGGAAGAGTGTGAATTATTGGATATAATAAACATAGGGAGAGAGGAAGTATTAATGGGATTAGCATCCTTGAAAGTTGATAAATCACCACAGCCGGATGAAATGTACCCCAGGCTGTTCAAAGAAGTAAGAGAGGAAATAGCAGAGGGTCTGCCCACCGTCATTTCCCAATCTCACTAGATACAGTTGTGGTGCCGGAGTATTGGAGAATTGCTAACATTGTACCTCTGTTTAAAAAGGGAGCGAAGGATAGTCTGAATAATTACAGGCTAGTCAGTATAACATCAGTCGTGGGCAAATTATTGGAATCCATTCTGAGAGACGGGATAAACTGTCATTTAGAGAGGCACAGGTTTATCAAGGATAGTCAGCATGGATTTGTTAACGGACGCTCTTGTTTAACCAAATTGATTGAATTTTTTGAAGATGTTACAGGGAATATAGATGAGGGTGGTGCAGTTGATGTGGTCTACATGGATATTAGCAAGGCTTCTGACAAGCTCCCACCTGAAAGATTGGTTCAAAAAATAAAATCCCATGGCGTCCAGAGAAATGCAGAAAAGCGGATACAAAATTGGCTCAGTGGCAGGAAACAAAGGGTAATTTATTGACAAGTATTTTTGCGACTGGAGGACTGTTTCCAGTGTCATTCCACAGGGCTCAGTAATGGGTCCCCTGCTTTTTGTGGTCTATATTAAAGACTTAGATGTAAATGTAGTGGGTATGATCAAGACTTTTGCAGACAACACAAAGATTGGCCATGCGGTGGATAGCGAGAAGGATAGCTGTTGGCTGCAGGAAGATATTGACGTTCTGGTCAGATGGGCAGAAAAATGGGAATCGACCTGGATAAGTGTGAGGTGATGCTATTGGGGAGCTCACACAAGCAAAGGAATACACGATTACTAGGACAATACTGAGAAGTGTAGATGAAGTAAGGGACTTTGGAGCGAATGCCCACAGATCCCTGAAGATAGCAGGACAGGTCAATAAGGCAGTTAAGAAGGCATATGGAATCATTTCCCTTTTTAGCCGAGGTATAGAATGAAAGATCTGGGAGGTTATGCTGGAACTGTCTTAATCATTGGTTAGGCCACAACTTGAATACTGTGTGCAGTTCTGGTAACAGAAAGGATGTAATTGCACTAGAGAGGGTTCACAGGAGATTTACGAGGATGTTGCCAGGACTGGAAAAATGCAGCTAAGAGGAAGTATTGGATCGGCTGGGGTTGTTCTCCATGGAACAGAGAAGGCTGAGGGGCGATCTGATTGAAATGAACAAAATTTTGCGGGGCCTGGATAGAGTGGAGGTGAAGAGTCTATTCACATTAGCAGAAAGATCAGTGACTAGGGGACATAGATTTAAAGTGATTGGTAGAAATATCAGAAGGGAGTTGAGGAAAAACATATTCACCCAGAAATACAAAATTGCCTCAGTGACAGGAAGCAAAGGGTAATTGTTGACGGGTATTGACTGGAGGACTTTCCCGTGGTTTTCCACGGGGCTCGGTACTGGGTCCCCTGCTTTTAGTGAGGGTCTGTAACTCACTTCATGAAAGGATGGTTGAGGCAGAAACCCTCCACTCATTCAAAAAGAGCCTGGATGTGCACCTCAAATGTCATAATCTGCAGGGCTAGGGATCAAATGCTGGATTAGAATAGGTGGATAATTTTTCAGCTGGCACAGACACGATGGGCCAAGTGGCCTCTTTCTGTGCCTTAAACTTTCTACGATTCTATGATTCTATCACACGAAACACGCAATCCTCGCTAACACTCACAATTACGTCAACAAACTATCAAGATTATCAGAAATGATTTTCCATGAAGCTATCCGTGCTACTCGCCATTTATTAAGACATGATTTTACAAGCAAGAAATATTTTTGTGCTGGGTTATGGCCTCAACAATTTTCCAAGAATCAGCATTGGACTGATAGTTACAGGGCTTATCCAACCTCTCCTTTTTTAAACAGGGTGTAACATTTACAGCCCTCCAGTTCTCTGGCATCTTTTTTTATTCATTCATGGGATGTGGACATCGCTGGATAAGCCAGCATTTATTGTCCATCCCTAATTGCCCTTGAGAAGGTGGTGGTGAGCTGCCTTCATGAACCACTGCAGTCCACGTGGGGTAGGTACACCCACAGTTCTGTTAGGAAGGAGTTCCAGTATTTTGACCCAGTGACAGTGAAGGAACAGTGATATAGTTCCAAGTCAGGATGATGTCTGGCTTCGAGGGGAACTTGCAGGTGCAGGTGTTTCCATACATCTGCTGCCCTTGTCCTTCTATGTGACAGAGGTTGTGTGTTCGGAAGATGCTGTCTAAGTAGACTTGGTGCGTTGCTGCAGTGCATCTTGTAGATGGTACACACTGCTGCCTCTTTGCGTTGGTGGTGAAGATAGTGAATGTTGTGGATGGGGTGCCAATCAAGTGCTGCTTTGTCCTGGATGGTGCCGAGCCTCTTGAGTGTTTTTGGAGCTGCACCCATCCAGACAAGCAGAGAATATTCCATCACACTCCTGACTTGTGCCTTGTAGATGGTTGACTGGCTTTGGTGAGTCAGGAGGTTAGTTACTCGCCTCAGGATTCCTCGCCGATGACCTGCTCTTTTAGCCATGGTATTTATATGGCTACTCCTGTTCAGTTTCTGGTCAATGGTAGCCCCTAAGATGCGATTGTGGGGGATTCAGCTATGGTAATGTCATTGAATGTCAAGGGGGATGATGAGATTATCTCTTGTCGGAGACCGTCATTGCCTGGCGCTTGTGCAGAGTGAACGATACTTGCCAATTATCAGCCCAAGCCTTGACATTGTCCAAGTCTTGCTGCATTTCTACATGGACTGCTTCAATATTTGAGGAGTCACAAATGGTGCTGAAAATTGTGCAATCATCAGCAAACATCCCCACATCTGACCTTATCATTAAAGGAAGGTCATTGATGAAGCAGCTGAAGATGGTTGGGCCTGGGACACAACACTGAGGAACTCCTGCAGTGATGTCCTGGAGCTGAGCTGATTGACCTGCAACAACCACAACCATCTTCCTTTGTGCTAGGTATGACTCCAACGAGCAGAGAGTTTTCCCCCTGATTCCCACTGACTCCATTTTTGCTCAGGC